>NC_134813.1:39337215-39339715 GCF_046742065.1 Oratosquilla oratoria | reverse complement strand
TTTTGAAATTTCACACAAATTCCAAATACATCAGGAGGTGGTAGAGATATAGACAAAAACATGAGACACCAAAGATGTTTGAAATAAAAAAGTTGGAAAAATTTCAGAAAGCTCTTTTTTTCAAGGGCAGTTGAAGAGTGTATCATAAAAAAATGTGGTATGATTGAAGAGAAATATCACTGATTCATCTGAATGAAATGGTGTATAGTGTGGATATGTATACTTTACAAACAGGAAAGATCTGAAAATTGAAGAAAAACACAATGAAAAATAGAATAAAATAAAACAGATGGAAAGAGTAGCTAAATGATTTCAAAGGTATATATATCAAGTTAAGAGAAATATTAATGTTGATTAATGGAAAGAATGTCCAACAAAGACATAGTGATGGATTTGAAGCATGTACCACAAAGAATGGCATCCTGATGATAATAATAATAACAGCTGTTGCCTTGAGTTTCGCTGACTGGAAAACCCAGACCCACAGTTGGTGGCAATGGTTCTGGACCCTCTTACAGATCTCTCTGGGAAGAAACTCTGGATTGCTGCATGTGTTGTAATAGTAAAGGACTGTTTCTATGTCACCAGGTGAATCCAATAAGAAAAGGGGAACAGTTGCCAGTTGTTAGCTATCCATGTATGAAAAGGTGTAAGAGGTACTGTTGAATGATACTGATGAGTGATGACCCACTTTCGGAGAAGAAAAAGCAAAAGTGTTAAGATCTGTATATTTCAGTCACTAACTGTGATCCTCTTCAGCAGATGTGAGTTACAGAGTAGAGAACAATGCTGAAGAGGATCACAGTTAGTGATCGAAATATACAGATCTTTACACTTTTGCTTATTCTTCTCTGAAAGTGGGTCATCAGTATTAATTTACAAATGTGCTATGACATGACTTTGTTGTGAGGTACTGTTGAAATTGATAGTGAGAGATCTTGGGCTCAATCTAAAGATGGAATTTCAGCCACTTATGGGTTATCTCCTGATGGAGGGGATGGGGTTGACAGGTTTTGAAAATGGGCAGCTCAGCTGTCTATCTTGCTGAACTACCACAAATGGGTATCCATAACTGGTCCCACAAAACTAGAACTAATACATACTAAAATCACAAGGAAGAGAAAACATTAGAGTCTAATGATTACACAATGGTGTAAAGTTAACTAGTCAAGATTAAAAATATCCCAAAGCAAAGGCAGTGACATATTTCTTGGATCATTATATGAACATAACAACTTTTTCAAGTTTTAAGACTACCACTTAGAAAATACTTAAAAAAAAGGGTAACATTAATGGAGCAAAAATGAAAACAACTTTAAAAACTTACTCAATGATAAACCTCTTTCTGGAAGACAATCTAAACTCAAAAGCATATGTACACTTAAAAGATGACAGTAAATATAATGATTTTCAGCTGACAGTAGAAGGCCAGTGGGTGCAGTCCGCTAAGGAGACAGAAAAAGAAGAGCAAAATTGTTTCAAGTGAAGTGTATCAGGGAAAGGGGCTGCCTACTGCATCTTCACCTTGGTCTTTGGATCACATGTTGGACTCATGATCTGTATGAAATGGAATGAGCCAGAGGAGGGTGTTGGCTGATGCAGCCAGGGAAGAGGAGGTTACTGTTAGTGGGTAGGAGGCCTGGAGGCCATAGCCTGGAAACCAAGTGTCTCCTGCAAAATAGACTTGGGGCAACAGATTGACTGACAAAAGAAGATGAAGAAAGTGTGTGTGTGGGGGTGGGGGATAGAGGTAATTTCTGGGAATGAAGTACATCAGGAAAGAATGGTTTTAAAGCACAGCTGACTTGAGAATTGTGATAACTTAAAGTAATTACAAGAAGCTAAGTTCTAATTGATATCTGCACTTCAGCACAGGGTAACAAGTATATGTGAAGAGCTGAAAATTTTGGACTGGAAATGGGAGAGGGGGGAGGGGGGGCAAAAAGTAAATAATCAGGTGAAGGAGCCTACACTTGAGACAAAGGAAAGGGAAGGGATAAAGTTAATAGGTGCAGTGTACCAAGAAGAAAAACAACAGATGGAGAGATTGGGTAATGAATTCAAACCAAGAAAATGATGAAAAGTACAACTTTTGCTGAAGATGATGTTGTAACAAAAGAACAGCAATTTTGAGGGTGGAGGAACACAAAGGGAAACATGAAGGAGGAAGATGAACATAGTAAACTCCAGTAGTTATTCAGCATGAAAAACCTACCAACCCAATTTAATCAATAGAATGAAAGAAGAATATTAGAAATGAGTACAGACGCTCCTCAACTTACGTTTTAGTTACGTTCCGAACGGCCGAACGTAAGTTGAAAATGAACGTAAGATGTTACTGTACTATACATCCGTAAATTCTATTACCGTATCTTATAAAACACCCCTAAATCATTAATTATACACTTAACATTGTAAAATAATAACATTAATTTCAAATAAATTAAATTCAAGCAACATAAATTGAGATGGTGGAGGAGGAGGAGGAGGAGGCAAGGCA
>NC_134813.1:39309715-39334715 GCF_046742065.1 Oratosquilla oratoria | reverse complement strand
CTAAGTAAACATTTATACATCTGTGTACATATCATTTGTATATTTATAAACAGTTTACAATTAAATATATGTGTATTCATGCTCATGAGTGTACTTGAGCTAGCTTGTCAGATATTCTCTGTGTTTGTATTCTCTGAATAACACATTACTATACGTGAGAAGTGTTCATTTGCATATATAAAACAATGAATCACCAACCTAAAGTGGATTAGTGGGAACTGTATATTTCACACATATAAGAAGCACTGTGTAAGCATTTGGCTGGTGATGGGTGGACACTTCCCTACTCAAATGCATTCAGAATGTCATTTGATCTGTAGAATTGTATTTCCTTCCTGACTGTGTGATGAGCTAAGAGAGTTCTATAAAAGAGATAACTCGTGAGTTTTCTTCTTCAACTTACTCATGATATCCAGGTCGGACAGAGCAAAAGGAAGAAATTTACCATGTCAGTTGGGGTATCTTGGTGTCTTTTAATATCATTGTTTCAATAAAGGATTAATCTAGCTTTATAACACATTATAGTCAATCCTTGGAGTAGGTAACTATTTCATTGATAAAAGAGAGCTAAAGGAAAAGAAATTAGTGACATCAACACAAAGGTACTGATCACATGAGACCAGATCCAAATCATGATGGTATATCAAAACTTGGGAGGGAAAATGATCATAACCAGATGAATGGTGAAAAATGATCATCAAATCATGCCCATCAAAACATACAAGACATTTTAATTAGCCTACTGAATTTTTAAAAATTAAAAGCTCACTACAAAATCTACTTCTAGCCAAAGGCAAACTGTGAAAAAATAAGCGTAGGCATAACAAACACTGAGATGTAATTAGTATTCGTAAATTAGTACAAGAACATACTGGCTGAAATAAAAGTATGAATTAAAGCATAAAATCACAAATAAATTAAAATATGCATGAATGTTACATCTATATATATACATTAAATTTTCTCTTAACTTTAGCATCTCTCACAAACTAGGAATCATCAATAATCTATAATCCCCCACAAACATTACCTAAGAAAGGATAAGGACCATCTTCCTTGTCTTTCATGGTACATATGTGCACCAAATGGGCTTTTTCCCTTACATGGGGGTTGGCCAGCCAAGGGCTATGCCTGCTCCCCACCAAATGCCTGAGAAGCAAATGCAGCAGTACACAGCACCTCTACAGCGGGGCCCAGGAGAGAAGTTGTGAAAGAATGATAACTGATGTGGCCTGAAGGGATCTTTCCTTTATTTGCTCTGCAAATTCTGGAGTGGATGAGGGTAGATGGATGCCATTTAGTGATAATACTGGGGATAAACCAGCTTTGGCTGCTGTAGAGGTGCTGTCTTGCTACATTGTTTTTGGTGCGAGATAAAAGGGATAATAAATGGATGTTGGACGGGTGTGAGATGAGTAAAGGGAAGATGTATGCCTTGGCTGGATCACTCCCCTTATAAGGATGAAAGAGCCTGTTGGTATATGTATTTATGTACTATTTTTTCCGTTTCTGTTGGCTAATGTTTACTTTCTTGCACCATCCTACTATCTGCTGCAACATTCACCTCAAGATATCTAACATACTCTACTCCCTATTATAGCTTTCTGCTAAATTCACTTTAAATACACTTTCTTTAACATTTTCCTCTAGGATCAGCCATGGCAGGAAGATACTATTAGGAAAACAGCATATTCTTTTTCATCATACAATACTATGAAGCCTAGTGCAATAGGAAAATTAACAACACAGATGGGTCCCAATCATAATGAAGGTTAATAGCTACAGTATTAGATTTTTGTAGGAGATATCTTGTTTAAAGTGTAAATATCTAGGGATGAAGAAAGTGCAAATAGAAAAATTTAATTGTGATCTATTGATCTTGCTGGAGGAAGAGCTCATGATGGATAGTCAGGGTTTTCATTGAGTAAAGGTAAAGGGATTTCTCCCCGTCCTCTCCTTATATGCAAGGGGGGACGGAGAGGGGGGGTCGCCGATTAAATGAAGCGGCCTTGCTGTGGATGTGCTGTGTCTTGCGACACTGCTTCTGACCCAGGGCGGTGGGCAGGGTGCAGGGATGACCCATCATCCAGGAGGTGCTCAGATGAGAGGGAGGGTGGGAGGGGTGTGGAGTGTATTTAGGGATGAAATGGGTGGGAGTGTTTTTATGCCTTTCCCTTTTTGGCTACCTCCCTTGGAAGGGGGAAAAAGCCTTGGTATATGAATGTATGTAAAGGTAAAGACCCTTAAAATCATCATGCATGAAGAAAATGAAACAGATAAGTTTTGGGGAAAAAATGAGACAACAGGAAATCAAGAAGTTTATCCAGCAGGTATGCATTAATGTTAAAACATTAAATGTTCAAAGTTCTGTTCAAGAACTCAGTCCATTCTTCCGGTTCTTTTTTGTAAAGACCCATGACCCCTTGGAGACCCACTCTGGCTAATTGTTCAAAACATAAGTTACTCACTGAAGAGATTTTGTAGAACTATCTGGGAATGGGAAAATGACAAGAAGTCATTGATAAAAAGGGCATGAAGAAACATAGCTTTCCATACAGATTTAAATTTTGATATAAATCAAAAGAGGAAATATCTGAATAAAAAATGTAAATAAATTTAAAATCAAGTTTGACAGAAAAAAAAGAAGAGATGGGACCCCACAAACATACTTGACAATTAAGGAAATTAGGTAAATAAATGTATTCTTGTTTGAAGATGGCAACTGTTGACAATGTTGGCAGAGTAAACATTAATTGAAGATCCCTTTATTGAATGTACAACATTTCGTTCATTAGAGATTTTTCACATAGAGAAATGAACTCTTGCTTGAGTGCTGAAGGCAAGCACCATGGGAGTGGTGTGTCTAACCACCGAGGAGGAGGAGGAGGAGGAGGAGGAGGAGGAGGAGGAGGAGGAGGAGGAGGAGGAAAGAAAAAGAAGAAGAAGTGAAAGAAAAAGGATGAGGACATAAGTCTGGTCTCAACAAGATTCTATATTGATCAAATGTCATGTTACCTAAAAACATATATTAATGAACAATGCAATGATGTTCAAAATAATACCACCGTGTATAGGCCCTTTCACTAGTGTAACATACTGCGGCAACACAAACCAACTAATGAACTGGAATGAGGCTGAGTTAATTACATGTAAAACTGACAGGATAAAGATGAAAAGTCTGGAAGTAGTGGTTCTTCACGGGTCAAATTCAATAGAAAAGAATACGGGAATGTTCAACATTGCACCCCCAGTTATCAATTTATTTCCTGGGATGTAAAAGGTTTTAAAAAGTCATATGTGTGCTTCCATGGTCATATAGCCTTCTGCAACCTTTACACCATTCTTTACACAAGGCTTTTACACACTCAGAATTTGTATTTTTTGTCTTTGTACTTGAAAAGGCTCCAAAGAGCGAAATGCTGTACATTCAATAAAGGCTCTATCCTCAAATGGTGTTTACTTTGACAAAATGTAATTTTGTAACATTCACTTCCAGTTTCTTTCTCTTATTCTATATGTGGATATGTGCCCCGATGGAGATATATCAAAGCCTGGAAAGCTGCTACTGGTAACTAATTGTATAATGGAAACAAACATAAAAATGTAAATAGTGCACTACAGTTCTTTACATGTAAATGATTTTCCAAAGTGAGACCATAACAAACAAGACAAACACATAATTTAGAGAAAATTAAAATGCTTGTATTAGGCATATGTATATCAATTAAGTGTTGAGGTTAGGGTGACACACGTATCTTCTATGCTAGTTAAAAATATCCAAGTGACATCCATTAATGTGACATTAAATTATTGATAAGCTTTTCATTCAAAGAATAATGATCAGACATCATGGCAAGAGAAATTCCTAGAACTTACATGCAGAAATCAACATTAGTCACTAGAATTAATTTCAAATGATGATTTATTATGAAAACCTTCTTTTCATTCAAGCTATATTTTTTCTAATTCACTTCCAAAAAGCTATTTAGTATTATTATTGACTTTGGATGGTAGGTATCTCAACTGAAGGGAATCCTACTAGTGACAAGTCTGTCACCTAAACAAAATGACTAATGTCATCCAGAACAATACTATTATTGAATATCAGTACCAATAATAATGATAATTTCTGCCTCAAGTTTTACTGACTGGAAACCTCCAGCCCCATAACGGCTGGCAATGGTCCCTGGGCCTTCCCATAGATCTTAGGAAAGAAAATTTTGGACTTGTGTTTGCATTGTATTAGTGTGTTGGGACTGGACTTGTGATAATAGGAAAGGGGAGCAGTTGCAGATGTTGCTGTTGTTGTTGTCATTCCCTAGACTGTCTGTCCGAGCAGTCCCGTCTTCCTAGGGAATGCCACAGCCAGAACAGGGTTTCCCACAAGTCCTTTATAAAGTGTACGTTGTGTTGTTTCCATGTGTGATTGTATATAATGCATTTTCCATTATGTGTTGAATAGTATGGGGTGAGGTGTTACATCCTGGGCAGTTGTCCATAATGCGGTCATCCAGTCTCTCCTGGTAGCTTAGGAGGGCTATTGGAGTTGTCAGCTATCCTTGTGTGAAAAGTAGGAAATACAGTTAAAGTTGGCAAAGATCTTGGGCCCAGTCCAATGAATGAGTATCAGCCCCTTTGGGGTGCACCTCTGGAAGGTACTGTTGACAGGTTTAGAAGATGGACAGCGGGAAGATGACTCTTTCTGATCTCCATTTTACAGGAACCCTTTGTACAGATCCCAGTGCTAATATTATGAATGGGGGTTTGACTCACAGCTAGCCAGTGTCAGATTTGAAATTTAAACAAGGGAAATCTCAATACAGAGGTGTTCATTCAACCTAAAATAGCCATTACTATATCCTGCAGACCTCTTCCTCTCTCCTCATTACCATATCTAAATTGTGTTCACAGCATCATCCAGCACAGAATAGGCCTGACCACAGAAACTGCCCTAGATCCAGCCATCACACAAAGAACACTGAGTACCTCATCCTGCACTGCCCTAAATTAACTTTTCCTAAGCAACAACACTAAATGTATTCCTTGAGTGACCTATGAATCTGTCCAGGGACCATTCTTGTTATCTGGAAGACATGGGTCTTCTGCAAGAGGGACCTGGGGCAAAAGATTGACTGTAGCATTATAGGTGAAATATACTACTGATGAACATTCACGTAGTTTTTCACTTCATGTCATAATGATGAAAAAGATATATATATATATATATATATATATATATATAAATATATATATATATATATATATATATATATATATATATATATATATATATATATATATATATATATATATACATATATAATGCCTGATCCACCTTATATGTGGCAGTGGTGTAGTCCCTGCTTGAAGTGAAAGATATAAGTACATACATATACCAATGGCTTTTTCCCCCTAACCAGGGAGTTAGCCAAAGTCAAAGGCATAAATCCACTACCACCCATTTCATCCCTGCATACTCCACTCCCATTCACTACCCCTCCCTCCTTCTTTTCTTGGCTACTCCTGAATGACAGGTCATCCCTGCATCTCGCCCACTGCCCAGGGTCAGAAGCAATGTAGCAAGACACAGCACATCCACAGGAAGTCTACTTCATTTAATCTGTGACCCCCTCTCTCCATTCCCTCATGCAGAAAAAGAGAAGATGAGGAAAAATACCTTCAGGTTGCATCAAAATATCATTCACACCTAAGCACCCTTATTCCCCATCCCCCACCCCTCCCTTCCTTGTATAATGTTATCATCTATACACAACCACTCTCCACTCATGCCTATCTCCTGTCTTCTCCCTTCCTTGCTCAACAGACATTCCCCTCTTGCTCAATGCCACTTTCACCCCATCCATCTATCTCATCCTCAGTTGTCCCATCAAATTCAATCCCTCTACCTCTACATTACACACCTCTTTTACTAATTTTTCTTCACTCATTCTTTCCATATGTCCAAACCATCACAATACTCTTTCATCAACCATATCTCTCAATTCCCTTTTCACTCCCATTCTCCTTCTCACCTCCTTTTTTCTTACTCTATCTAGCCTAGTAACCCCTACCATACTTCTCAGGCATTTCATCTCAAACACATTTAAACTCTTCCTCTCCTACGTTCCATGTTTCTGCCCCATACAGTGCTGTCAGCACAATCACTTCTTCATTTAATCTCCTCTTAGCATTCATTCCCAAATATTTATTTCTCATTACACTTTTTAATCCCCCAAGGCATTTACTTGCTTCTCTTAATCTACATTCTACCTCCACCTCCACTCCTCCCTTTCCCGCCATATTTGTGCCCAAGTATCTAAAGCTATCCACTTCCTCGAGTCTCTCTCCCTTAATACTTATTTCTAATTTACTACCATCCTCTCCCCTTGTACATCTCATCACCTTACTTTTACCCACATTTATCTTCAACTTCCGTACACCTTCCCAAACTCCGTCACTATCTTCCTTAATTCCTCCTCTGATCCTACCACAAGTGCAGTGTCATCAGCAAACAACAACTGGCTTGTCTCTCATTTTTCTCTATTTTCTTTAACCATCTCCAATACCCAGCCCATTGAATTTGTATTTACCTCTCACACCACCCCATTCATGTATACATTGAACAGCTAAGGCGACATAACACATCCCTGGTGAAGTCCCACCCCCACTTCAAACTACTCACTCTCTCCATTTCTAATTCTAACACAGGCTCCACTACTCTTGCAAAAACTTTTGACTGCTCTTAACAGCTTTCCTCCTATCTTATACATCTGCAATACCTCCTACAGTGCCTTCCTGTCTACCTTGTCATAAGCCTTTCCCAAATCCATGAAGGCCCAAAAAACATCCTTAACTTTTCCTAAAGCTTTCTCACATATCTGCCTTCCCAGAAAAATCTGATCCTTGCAACCCCTACCTGTCCTAAACCTACACTGTTCCTCACCAATTATGGTACTCCCTCTGTTCCTCCCCTAATCCTCTCAATCAAAACCCTACCATAAGCCTTCCCAACTACACTCAACAAACTGAACCCTCTGAAACTACTATACTTACACTTGTCCCCTTTTCCCTTGTAAAGTGGAATATATACATATGGATAATAAGGAACCAGGAGAAGGTAAGAATGGGTGGTAAATTTGAAAATAATATCCACAGGAAAAGATAAAGAGAAGCTTTGCAGTAGCATATTATCCTCCCAAGACAAAGGCATGTTATCAAGTTAAACATCAAGAAAAAGTCACTTGCATACAGAAAATTAAGAAAAAACAATATAATACTAGTAGGTGACTTTACTTGTATAGATGTGAATTAGGAACAGCTTGAAGCAAGTACAAGTGAAGATTCATGGAATAATAAAATACCAAGTATGATTAAGTATAGCGTCACAAACTCTACTTCCCCCCTATCAGGAGGCTGGGATGGTGCTCCTTACAAAGAACTTTGTACTGTGGAATTTAATGAACAATGCCTTTGGTCCAACTAACTGGTGGCAGCTCTCAAACTACCATCACCTCTACCTCTACCACAAGTAACAATGCCCTGACACCCTGTCTATACAGATGAATAATATAATGACCCACATAATCAAAGAAATGACAATATTCAGAGGAAATGACATATCTGTAAGATTGGAACCACTAAAGAAACTTTTTTTTTTTTTGTACCTGTGCCCCATTTGGAGAAGAGGAAAAAAAATCTTGTTGCAGTGCAATTCCAACAAAAGTAAATATACACCCAAGAAATGAGTTATATAGACAAGAGAGGCACAATTTTAGGAAAGTAAATACTGTAAATTTTGCAGGATTGAACAAATTCTTTGAAGTGGATTAGAAGGAATTTGGAGAAACATGAGAAATGCAGGGCTAAGAAAAATGTCTAGACTTTTAAAACTCAGGGTTGGAAAAATATGTGCAAAGGGTTATTGGAAGGAAAAAAATTTGTTTAACAAAGTGTGAGACAGCTAAAAAAAAAAAGATGTGTGATGTGAGATGAAAAGGAAAATATGATGCTTGGGGAGAAAAAGGAAAAATACAAAAAGACCAAAACTGAATTCAGGAAACTATGTAGAAGGTGAGAAAGCTTTGGAAAATTTATGGCTGATAAATGTGAAGATGATCCAAAACTATTCAACAGGTTTGTCAATGGTAAATTGAGACACATGTAGAGAATCACCAAGCTAAAAGTAAAAGAAAACATCTATGAAAATCTAGTAACACAAGCTGAAATAATAAATAAAAATTCCCAATCAGTACTCATTCAGGAGAAGTAGAGACTAGGAATATTGTGTTGAAGAATGTAAAAGCGTAAGTAAAGGAAACGTATACACAACTAGATCCTAGATGTAAGGAAGGCCCCAAGGCCTGATGAAATCTCTAGCTGGATATCACAGAAATGCAGAAAACAGTTGTTGTTGTTGTTGTTGTTGTCGTTCCCTAGACTGTCTGTCCGAGCAGTCCCGTCTCCCCAAGGAAGGCCACAGCCGAGACTGGGTTTTCCCACAAATCCTTTATAGAGTGTATGTTGTGTTGTTTGCGTGCATGATTGTGTATAATGCAGTCTTCCATTATGTGTTGTATGGTATGGGGTGAAGTGTTACATCCTGGGCAGCTGTTCACAACACGGTCGTCCAGCCTCCTCTGGTAGCTTAGAAGTGCTGGGTGGTGACCGCATCGCAGTCTGGCCAAGTGGACTCTGTCCTTACGTGGGAGAGAGGATTCAGAAGGGTGGATATCAGGGGGTCTGGCATGCAGCAGTGTGTTGTCTTTCAGTGTGTTAATGGAGCGGTGAGTGATATGATTATGAATATGTTTCCGGAGGCTGGTATTTGGTGGTTGTGGAGGAAGAGAAGAGAGTATCTTTGTGTAATAAAGGTCTTTGGGTGTAGTTTTAATGTTTCTTGGTGTGTGTGGGTGTTCTGCTATGTAGTGTAACGGGTGTGATGTGTTTGTGGTGGCTGCAGCAAGTGTTTGTGTGCCTCTCATGTCGAGGTGGTCCTGGAGCTGCAACGTCTACGTCGTGGGACCACCCCCCAACCCCAAGAGTTGGGGGCCAAACAGCAGCATTTACCCCTGGCCATCAGCTCTACGCAGATGGCACCGATCCCCAAGGAGGAGCTACGCCTACCTGGGGGAGTACCACAGTTGTTGTTGTTCCCTAGCCTGTCTGTCTGAGCAGTCCCATCTTCCTAAGGAATGCCACAGCCGAAACGGGGATTTTCCACAACTCCTTGCAGAAAACAATTGTCAAAGAGACATCACAGCCTATTTATACATTCATTAAAAGAGGAGGTGATGCTCTGGGAGTGGCAGAGGACCAATATGGTAACAAAAATACAAAGAAAATAGGGAAGAATCCCCAAATTCAGTGTATCTGACCTTAATGACAACTAAATTATGTGAGAGACTTATGAAACAGATGGACAAAACATCTAGAGGAGATTGGCAACCTGGTAGATAACCAATTCAAATTTAGGAATGTGTTTCAGTTTATTTGGAACGATAGGAAAATGGTCCCACTACTTTTTCATTTTTTCTTTCTTTTTCTTCCTTCTTTCTTTTTCCTATGACATTGAAGACCTTGCCTTTAATAAATTATATCTAGTTAAGGAGAGATGCCAAAGTTAAAAAAAAATAAATAAATAAATAAAAATAATAATAATAATAAAAATAATGCTAATGATAAATTAATAAAAAAAAAAAAAAAAAAAAACAGATATATAAATCACACATTTGTGTGCATGTGCATTAGTTCCAGATACTTAAACATATGCTGTATGCATACACACATACTTCTGAATAAATCAAATACTGTACAATGAAACATATACTTGTGCAGATATGAGTACAGATTCGGGTAATCAAGAGCTTTCTTCATCTTTTAACCCCTCCAACCTGATGATGCTATTTACAGATTTTGCTCTGGCTAGCCACATAAATCTATTCAGCTGAAGAGGATTTGAAACACAAAGGCAAAGGATGACAAGACTGTGAGAATCAACACCATGTGAGATCGAAACCTTTATTGGTACGACGTTTCGCTTGGTACTTGAAAAAGCTGTAACAAGCGAAACGTCGTACCAATAAAGGTTTTGATCTCACACGGTGTTGAGGAACTTAAGAGAAAAGAGTCCTGATTAATCAAGATCTCATTCTCCTGTAAGTCTTCCTTTCAACTGAATGAAATTGTAGTATCAACCAGTGAAAAAGCTGTAAGGAGGATTACAAAGCTGAAGGGGTTAATAAAATAC
Organism: Oratosquilla oratoria; assembly: GCF_046742065.1. Classification (NCBI taxonomy): domain Eukaryota; kingdom Metazoa; phylum Arthropoda; class Malacostraca; order Stomatopoda; family Squillidae; genus Oratosquilla; species Oratosquilla oratoria. The sequence continues at coordinate 39,324,469 of NC_134813.1, read as the reverse complement.
ATTTAATAAGTTCTGATCCTATTCATATGCATTATGCACTCTTCATGCATATCAATCAAGAACTGCAACTGTTAGGATGCCACAGTGCCTGCTTGTACAGTACTTCTCTCATTGACTATAAAGCACTAATCAAATAAAATGATCAAAACACTTCCAGCGAGAGGGCCATGCAGCATTCAAAACATGCATGTACAAGCAAACATGTAAAAACAAGCCAGTAGCAGCTTCCATAAAAACACCTGGCAGTGAGGCTACCATAGCCAACACTGACCCGATTTTGCTTTGAATCTTTCTTTTAATTGCTCTCCTTTTTTTTTTTAACAATGTATGAATTTTGATATGTAGGTGAAGAAAGTCCATTATGATGTCCAAAGTATAACCATGCATGACACTCACAAAGTTCCAGGGAAGGGAGGAGTCTGAGGAGGAGTGTGGGAATGGCGGGGACGCATGTATCCGCCCCCTCCCCCCAGCGAGTTGAGTGTACCCCCCCTCGACCCTCCTCCTCCTCGCCCTCCTGGCAGGAAGGGGTCTCGCTCCTCCGACGAACCACTCTCGCGCCTAGGGAGCAAGCAAGGTTGTTAGGTCTTGATATGCTATGGCAACACAGCACATAACTCACCCTCAATAAGGATTTCTGTCCCCCTTCCTTTCTTTTGGCTATCCCCATCTAAGTGACTTTCTACAACTTCTACTGCTTTATTCCCACTGTTTTAATCTTGGGTCTTTTGCAAGTAATCAATGGGGGGATGGGGAATAAACATAATATTCTGTTGACTGGATAAGAATGAACATGACATTTTAAGCAGCAGGTTTGGTAGCAAATATAGCATGAGCTAGTCTGCCAGGACTTGATATGAGATGCAGAACAACACAAGGAGATTTTAATTGGCAAATACATAATTAGCATTCATAAAAACACAGGTTCCATTACATATGGAAAAGGTGAAACACTAAGATGCATGAGATTCACAAAGGACTGAAAAGTGCTTCTTTAGTAAGCTGCAATCCTATTGAACATTACAGTGGATAACATACAAGGAAACATCGTGTTTGGGTAAACACACCGAGCCATTCAATGGACAATCTACTTTGAAATGCAGCACAGCGAGTAGTAATAATTAGTCTCATTCCTGAATGCAGATACACCAAACCTTGTTCCTTGCCTTGCATCCCTCATAACGTTACTGTCTACTCCCGATACTGACTTGTGGTTGAGGTATATCCAGGTGTGCGACGTGAACCACACCAACAGCGTGAAGAGCAGCCCACTCCCTGCTGCCGACAACAACAGATACACCACCCCGGACCTGTTCCATATGGAAATTCATTGTAAATGGCTGGCTGCTGTATCTAAAATCTTTTAATAAGTTTTGTATGGAATAGTTAGCCAACCCTAGCTCCTTAAACCTAGTAGCTAGTTTACCCATTTCATTATGGCTCCCACTAAATTACTTAATTCAGTTATAAGAAGTATTGTAAAATGGAATAGTTTACATATTATTTTGACTTTTATAAGACAACTTACAAGTTGTTCTATCGAGCTCATTTAAATAGAATCATCAAATAAAAAAGAATAAAACCTATAAGGAGGCCACTCTACCCTAATAATTTAGGCAATATTCTTATGAGTAGAAAAAATGTCATTTTAAAACTAATAACTAGTAAAAAAAAATTAAAATGCATAAGCAAAGTATGCACAAAGTGCAACAGAAAATAAGTCAAGATGTTATACGTACATGGACTGGTGACAGGTGCTGTTAAGTAAAGTCAGGTAATGACTGTGGACTGGCGGGCACTCAAGAAGGGTTGTTACACCAGAAAGGGTGCGCTCAGACTGGTTCAGGTACGTCAGAAGGCGGTCCAAGCGTGGGTGGAGCTGAGACAAAGAAGATCAAACTATAAGCTTCATCATATATAATAAAGCCAATCATCATAATAAATGACTTGTCATGGCATTACTATACTTCAGACCCTTCTAGTGAGGGACATATTAAAATATATCTAAGCAGCAGTGATTGAAAATGGGTACCTGCCAGTAGTGTCAGAGGGAATTATCACCCTGCTTCCTATTTTCAAAACTCAAGACACTAGGCATAAACTTTTAAATCCCTAGACTGACAAAAACATAAATACCTAGCCATATCAGAGTGAATAATGGGTAATGGTCATTATGTCAGGGGGAAAAGTTACATACATATACCAAGGCTTTTTCCCCCTTACAAGGGAAGTAGCCAAAAAGGGAAAGGCATAAAAACACTCCCACCCATTTCATCCCTACATACACTCCACACCCCTCCCACCCTCCCTCTCATCTGAGCACCTCCTGGATGACGGGTCATCCCTGCACCCTGCCCACCGCCCTGGGTCAGAAGCAGTGTCGCAAGACACAGCACATCCACAGCAAGGCCGCTTCATTTAATCGGCGACCCCCCCTCTCCGTCCCCCCTTGCATATAAGGAGAGGACGGGGAGAAATCCCTTCGGGCTGCGTCAAAATTTACTCACACATACTACCCCACCCCCCACCCCCCTGCCCATTCCTCCTCATGCAATCACAACATCATCCATATACAACCATTCTCCACTCACCTCTGTCTTCCGTCCTTTCCCTTCCTTCCTCAACAGACATTCCCCTCTTCCCCAAAGCCCCCTTCACCCCATCCATCCACCTCATCCTAGGACGTCCCCTCATGTTCACTCCCTCCACATCTGCCTTCCATACCTCTTTTACTAGTCTTTCTTCACTCATTCTTTCCATGTGTCCAAACCATCCTAATATTCTTTCATCAACCCTATCTCCCAGCTCCTTTTTCACCCCTGTTCTCCTCCTCACCTCCTCATTTCTCACTCTATCCAGCCTAGTAACCCCCACCATACTTCTCAGACACCTCATCTTAAACACATTCAAACTCCTTCTCTCTTCTTCTCTTATGTTCCACGTTTCTGCCCCATACAGTGCTGTCGGCACAATCACTCCTTCATACAGTCTCCTCTTCGCATCCATTCCCAAATGTCTATTCCTCATTACACTCTTTAATCCACCAAGGCATTTACTCGCTTCTCTCAATCTACATTCTACCTCCACCTTCACTCCACCTTTTCCTGCTACACTTGCACCCAAGTATCTAAAACTATCCACTTCCTCCAGTCGCTCTCCCTTAATGTTCACTTCCAGTCTACTGCCACTTTCACCCCTTGTACATCTCATCACCTTACTTTTACCCACATTTATCTTTAGCTTTCTTCTATCACATACTCTCCCAAACTCTGCCACCAGCTTTCTCAATCCCTCCTCTGACCCTGCCACAAGCGCAGTGTCGTCCGCAAACAACAGCTGACTCACCTCCCACTTTTCTCCATTTTCTTTAACCATCTCCAATCCCTGACCCACTACCCTAGCATTCACCTCTCGCACCACCCCATCCATGTATAAGTTGAACAGCCAGGGCGACATAACGCATCCTTGACGAAGTCCCACCTTTACTTCAAACCACTCACTCTCTCCATTTCTAATCCTGACACAAGCTCTACTACTCTCATAAAAATTCTTGACAGCTCCCAGAAGCTTTCCTCCTATCCCATAAATCTGCATAACCTCCCACAGTGCCTTTCTGTCTACCCTATCATAAGCCTTTTCCAGATCCATAAAAGCCCAAAAAACATCCTTCCCCTTTCCTATAGCTTTCTCACATATCTGTCTTACCACAAAGATCTGATCTACACAACCTCTACCTGTCCTAAATCCACACTGTTCCTCACCAATTACTCCTTCTGTTCCTCTCCTAATCCTCTCAATTAAGATCCTCCCATAAGCCTTCCCTACTACACTTAACAGGCTAATCCCTCTGAAACTACTACATTCACACTTGTCCCCTTTTCCCTTGTAAAGAGGAACTATACAGGCACTTCTCCAGTCCTCCGGTACTCTACCCTCTCTCCAGCAAACATTAAATAACCTCACCAACCAGTCCACCATCACTGAACCTCCCTTTTTCAGACATTCTGCATGGCATCCATCTAGACCAGGTGCCTTACCTGCTTTCATCATCTTTACAACTGCCTTCACCTCATCCTTCCTTATTTCTCCTCCATTCTCCTCACTCATCACTCTCATTTTCTTCGCATTTCCCACTGCAGCTATCTTTCCTTCCCTATCCTCCTTCACATTTAGCAACTCCCTAAAATATTCTGCCCATCTTCCCCTTACTGCCATCTCTTCCATTATCATCTCTCCATCTGTACCTTTTACCTTTTCTTCTCTACTTGATTCGCCTCCTCTTCCTCTCTTTATTTCTTTCCAAAACATCTTTTTATTACTTTCAAAATTTTCTGTCATACTCCTACCCCATTTCACATCTGCTCTCCTCTTTGCCTCCTTCACCTTTTGCTTTACTTCTCTTTTCTTTTCTTTGTACGTCTCATATGACTCCCCCGTCCTCTTTTGTAACCAATCTGTGAATGCTCGCTTCTTCTCTTCTACAACCTTCTTTGTTTCCTCATCCCACCATTCACTACCCTTTCTTCTATTTCCCCCTGTCCTTCTTGTTCCACACACCATCCTTGCACACTTTAAGACTCCCTCCTTGAACCATCCCCATTCCTCCTCCACACCCATCTCTGCTCCACCCTTTACTCCCTCCCACTCCTCCTTCAGTTACCCCTTAAAATTGTGGAAGTACTTAGAAATTGATTCATCATCCAGCTCTAATATCTTTAATTTACTATTGTACTTATGAAGAATTAATTGTTAGGAAATATATATAAAAAAACTGTATTCATTAGCAAACATGTTAAAAGAATATACATTAAACATTAAGTCATAATCTCGCTATCGGACAATGAGGGGGAAGAATGAACCCATTGTTTACAATGGGTCTATCTATGTGGCATATTGGAAAAGCCACGAAAGCTCTTCAAGACAGCCGACCCAGGCTGCTAAATCATAATCCGAAATCATCCCTTTTAAAAGATAAGGGTTAACGTCAGAACCATTAATTAACATGTACCAAAAGTTTTAATTGAGAAGCCCGTGTCCAGTAACGAGGGGGAACGAGTCTAAAAAGGGGAGTGCAACAACATGAAGGCTGGCATTGACTGCCTTGTGTGTTGCTAAGTGTTTAGCTAACCCTTTACGTTCTCATAACTAGGTTATATAATTTTCTTTAATAATATGTATCGAAACAAATTCTCATAACTATTTTTCACTGTTAGGCCTTAAGGTGTCATGACATAACTGCTGTATAGGGGGTTAGCCTACCTAACCTACCTAGCCTAACATAAAATAATTTGTAAACTTTAAGTAGGGTAATTTAAAGATTTCTGAAGAGGCGTTTCCTATGTTATATTTCAGGAAGAGGCATATTAACCTCTTGTTACCTCCCTATAGTCTCGTAAGGATTTATTCTGCCTCACGAATCTTTCAGCTACCCTACGCCGTTTCTTATTGATGTAGTAGTGTTTCTGAAGACGGGTTATAAAATTTTACAGGGAACCAGTCCTGGAGTAAAATGTACTATTGAAAGGGAACACAAGTTTGCAACACCCCCCCCCCCTTCCCTGGTGTGGGAAGTTTATGGAAGTTCTGGAAGAATAAATACAGAGAAAAGATCGAGTTTCCTTTCAACCAAGAATGGAAAAGTGGACTAGGACCCACTTACCCAATCCCCATGTCCTACCAGACGACTAATCTGCGGTCCAGTACCAACCCTCATCCTTCGGTTTGTGTGTCATTGACACAAGGAGCAGCGGAAAAATGATCGCTTACCCGGAGGGAGCGTTGCAATCTCTATCAACTGAATCAGTGTTGATCGGAACCTATGGTATTTTGATGTATTGATATGTCTGTCGCGTTTCGCCGCGATAATGTGCAAAGGAGTGAGTGCACTTATGACACCATGTGAGGCAGAGTTTTGGAATTAACCACTTCAGTACAACTCAAATTCTCTCACACAGCATTGGCTGCCATATGTAATTTGCATTATGAAATATAAAGTCACTGCTGTATTATTCTTTCTCTTTTATGCTGAGTAATGATAAATACAGAAAACGTGACCAAAGCAGTTTACAGAATCCAGGGATAACTCATATACAACTACAAAAAAATATATAATCAAGAGGCTGATGCCAGCATCCTCATGTACCCACTTGAGCCTCATGACACCCATGTAACTGTCATCGTACCAAAGTGGTTAAAGGAAAGCAGAAAAGAAGGACTCTAAATATGTTTGAGGTGTATTTGAGAAATATGGTAGGGTTTACAAGGATGGATATAGTGAGAAATGAGGAGGTGAGGCAGAGAGTAGGGGTGGAGAGCTGGCAGATACAATTAATCAAAGAATACTGGGAGAGATGGTTTGGGTATATGGAATTTTTTTTTTAAATACTGGGAAAAGGAGTGCAGAAGGCAGAGGTAGTGAGCTTAGGAAGATGGATGGGGTGAAGATGGCCTTGTGTAAAAGGGGAATAGCTGTCCAGCAGGGAAGAGAGAAGGCAAGAGATAGGTGTGAGAGGAAAGTAGATGCAAATGGATGATAAATTGATGTGGTCTGAAGGGATTTCTTCATATCATATCTACTCCATAAATTATGGAGTGGATGAGGGGGGAGGATCACTGTGAAATGAAGTGGTGGCAGAAAACCAGCTTCTGGTGATGAGTTCTGTTGTGGTAGTAGATGAGGGGACAGTTATGCCCCTTTATCCACAAGAAACTAAGGACAACAAATGGGCATTGGAGAAAAGGTCTTTTGGTATTTATATGTATGCACCTCACCATGGTGGCCAAATCTAGTTTGGAAAAGTTGTATATATGGAGTGATGTGCATATGGAATTTTGGGCATATTGGAATGGCTACAGTTGTGAAAGTAATTTGACACCAGTATAATTGTCTCAACCATAGTGATTCTGTAGTAGCAATGAAATCCACATCTGAAGTCTGTCACTGTACAGAGTGATTGGAGAGTCATGGTAGTGAGGCCTAGCATTTACCAGGAATTAAACCTGGGTCTCCCATATTCAAAGTAGGAGTGTTACCCAATACTCTATGTGGGCTTCATAAATAATATCAAATCCTATAAATCAATTGTCCTACAACAAAAAGACATTTTCATGCACAAAATTCCAGTAATACACCAGGAATTGGAGATTGTATGAGGACACTTGATTTCAGAAACTGGAGCATGACTTTGGAAAGTTCATCTACCTACCTCTGATCTCGGGTAGTGCTGGTCGGCAACTTTGGTGACTTTAATAAGAGAGGCGAGGACAAGGTCAGCAGCTTGCTGAGCATGGTTAATGTACCGGGAGAAGGGTGAGGGGTGTGTTGGGTCACACCGGAGATAGTACACAGCTACGTCATTTGCCACCAGTTTGTTCAGCTGTGTATCCAGGAAGGGGTTGGGGTCCATGCACCAGTCTGACAGACCCTGGAAAATGGATCAGAAAAGAAAATGAAGACCAGTTATGGACTTCTGTTGGTGGCTAGCAGAGAGAACATCTAGGAAAGAGTTGGGGTCCCTGTGAGAATTTAATAGGCCCTGGAGAACATGACAGAAAAGAAAATTAATGAAGATCAATAATGGATTTCTGTTGGAGGCTGACAAAAATAGTTGTTTATAAATTTGTCATTTCAAATCCAATTGTGCATCATAAGAGAACTGTAAAATTGCATTTACGGTGGTTAAACTCCTTAAGAGTGTTGTATGATGATTATCATTATCATAGATCATTATTAGCCCCCTCTGTCACCCAAATATATAGATTTCAGTACTTTCAGTGATGGGTAAATATATACATAGCTAAAAAATAAATAAATTAATAAATTATCTGATACATTAATAGATAGACAAACTCGACAAATAATGCATTAGAAATGAAAGTTACCACTAATATAACATATATGATAGTAGAATTAAGGTCTAATGCTAGTGCATGCAAATATGAACATCAGGAATCAATCGTTTACTTAAAGATCACTTATTCTTATTATGGTGATGATTTGTAACCTTTCATACCATTACAGTATTTCTTCATAATTCAATAATAATCTATCTACATATTACATTGCATTTTGCTACAAGGCAAAAGTGTTCTGAAGTATCCATTTACAGAACTGGTAACAAAGAAAATTATACATACAAAGAAAACGAAACATTGCTTAATATATTATGGAGTGACTAAGTAAAGTATTTGTAGTACTTACGACAGTCACCACCAAATACACGGAGGCGAGTCCCCAGCACACAATCATCGACAAAAGACCCAAAACTGAAAACCTGGAATAAAAATAAAGATAATAAATATATTGATAATGATTACCAAGAAGGAGGTATTTCACAGTCGAAAATGAGCAAATGCTAAAAGTTATCTGAATATGCACATGCAATTTGAGGAGGTAGAAAGATATAACGAGGGGTTGAAAGGAAAGAAAAGGAGAAAACGGGAGGAATAAAGAGGGTGAGAAAGGAAAGGGAGACGAAAGGCACACACAGAGAGATAGAAGGCGAGAGAAATATTGAAAGAGGGACAGAATGAGTAAAAATAGAAAGAATGAGGGGGAGAAATGAGAGATAAAAGAGGGAGAGAAAGAGAAAGAAGATGCAGAATAAATATCAACAGAAAGATAGACTTATCGAAAACTAGAGCAAGAATGGGAGAAAGAGATACAGAACCTAGCCGTCTAAGCGTGGACTACTACTCGTTTGTCCGTTCGTACGTACGTGATAAGAGTGCATCGAGAATGCATGGCCACGCCAACGATAAGCACGAAGACAAACATCATGAGAAGACCCGTGATGCCAATGGTGGCCACGCGTCGGATCATCTCTCCAAAGAGAAGCATCCTTGTCACTCCACCTAGTTCGACGGGGGCGATCTGCAAAGGAGTTAGAACACCTTAATATCAGTTACAAAAGTCGCCATGCACATATCATCTGATCTCTTGAATATTCTGTATATTCTCCTGCTCAAGAAATAAAGTTTACATAATTTGAATTCTTGGGTATTTTGTATGTTCTTTTAACCCAAATACTATCTTTTACTTCAAGGAAAAATATTGAATTAGTATTAATCGATTAAGAAAAAGTTGTATTTGCATTATGGAGGCCACTGTTTACTTCAAAGACATTTTACTATCTAGTATTTCGTCGACAATATTCAGCATTTCCATCTTTCTGGACAATAACGAGTCCAAGAGGCGGATTTAAAGAGGTGGTAAAGAAGATATTTAAGGAGGGCAGCAAATTGGAGGGATGATAATAATTAATAATAATAATACTTATAATAATAATAATAATAATAATGATAATAATAATAATAATAATAACAATAATAATAACAATTATTATTATTATTATTATTAACATTATTACTATCATTTAAGGAAAGTAGCCTTCCAAAATAATGCTGTGTGATTCTGACCCGTGGGGTGTCTCACTAGACCTATATATTCACCAAAATGCTTTTTCCCCCTTTGTAAGAGGGGTAGCCAATCATGGTACTTACCCACTCCAACCACTCACCACCCATTGTTTCTCTTTAATCTAGCGAAACACTAAAGTCACTAAGATATTATTTGTATACGACAATACATGTCCGTCAATATGGCGGGCCTTACCTTAGTGTTGATGTCTTCCACGTTGATAAGAAGGACATCGGAGATGTTGCTCATCATGTAATTGAGGCTCTCAAGAATAAACATTTGAGCAGTCATATTCTCTATCTCGTTTTTAAGAATTGTCTCTTTAAACAGGTTCAATTGTGGTTGCAGGTTGTGCTGAATTGTCTCGTCAAAGAGTTTAGTCTACAACGAAGAGAGAAAATATCGTTAAGCGATGGCCAGAATTAAAGAGATAATTACGTAGTATGTCATCTTTTTGTCAATATAGGGCCACCTTATGAATGCCTTTCTCGAATTGTATGGTTATTCTGTATGATGCCAGGCGATTTTATTTAATTGAGAAAAATAAATTCAGGACTTGTAATGATTACGGAGATGTTCAATGATTGAAGAAAATCGTCTGTAGTGCATTTTTTTTTTCAAAATTTAACAACAGATAGAAGGGGTTGGTATTTATACATACATACATACATACATACATACATACACACACACACAACTCGTGGCGCAGTTGGTAGTTCTCGGCTGTCACTATGGCAGTCCGGGTTCGAATCCTGCCCAGGGCTGAAATAATTTCAGTATCGCTGCACTGCGAGTCGTTACTCCAACTCTCGTGAGGGGGGAGTTGGGTGTGTGTGTAAGTGTAAGGTCACATCATTACCCATAGATCGGTCATATATGAACTTTGAGCTCTCTTCTGAGTGGGTAATAGCTGTCGATCACGAGTCCAACACGTGATCAAAGACCATGGTGGTGAATCACACACACACACACACATACACACACACACACAAACAAACACACAGGCACTATACAATATATAATACTTTCTTTCCCATCCTTCTTCAACTTTGCCACACCTCGTATCTACACACAACAGACTTTCACTCTCCTTCCTTGTACTGACCAGGTTCCTCAGGGAGTGAAGCCGGCTGTTGATGTGTTCCACGGACCTGGTCGCTACCAGAACACCTTCGTGCACCTCCTCGTTGCCCCAAATGCTTACGCCCAGCGCCCCCCTGGAAATGGTGAAAAAAAACAACAACGAAGAATGAGTACAACAAATATATGAGTACTTACATAATCAAGTAGATAGATATATAGATAAATAAATCAATAGATATGTAGATAAATAGATAAATCAATAGATAGATATATAGATAAATAAATATATCAGTATATAGATATATAGGTAAATAAATAAATTAGTAGATATATATATATATATATATATATATATATATATATATATATATATATATATATATAGGTAAATAAATAAATAGATAAATAAATAAATACATAAATGAATAATGATATCACTTAGCTGAGCTTTTAAAGCCGATTACATTTGTAATGCTTAAAATAAGTGGATTACCAGTTATGGACACTAAAAATAAAACTACGTTTCTACACAAAAAATGTGGCTGTACTATGTTTCTTTAACAATTAATATAATCAAAACGGACTGCTAATCTGTATAGTGATAATGCAAATGTAAAGAAAATTCACAATGTTCTGAATTCTTAAACAAAAATGCATAATACATTATAATATATAATAACACAAGTGTTGTGCATGGAATATATAATGAAAAGTGTCATCCATAAAAAAAATAATGTACTCTGTATTATGCCTCCCCACCATTGCAAAGAGAGAGAGAGAGAGAGAGAGAGAGAGAGAGAGAGAGAGAGAGAGAGAGAGAGAGAGAGAGAGAGAGAGAGAGAGAGAGAGAGAGAGAGATGGACAGATAGATAGATAGATAGATAGATATATGGATGGATAGATAGATAAATAGATTGAAAGAGAGAGAGAGAGATAAAGATAGATAGAGATAGATAGATAGGTAGATAGATAGAGATAGATTGATAGATAGATAGAGAGAGAGAAAACAGATCGACCTGCTTGCCGTCAGGCGGGTGCTGGCCTCCAGTTCGGGAGACGATACTCACAGCGTGAAGAGGGCGAAGAGGACAAGGGTGACCTTGAGGCAGGTGATGGAGGCTGCCTTGCGGGGTCGCGTGTCGCAGCATCTGGTCAGCAGGTAAAGCAGAAGGATCAGCAGCGTCAGGATCAGGATCCCCGCCGGGACAGATCCGATGATTCCCAGACTCTGTCGGAAGTGGAGGAAGAGAACGTTTTAATGTCACCACGCAGACACACATTTTCAACACAGAGAAGTCTTCAGTACCCGTCGAGAGTAATGGCGGTCCTCTGCATTTATTTGTAGGTTTCTTACTTAAAGACGCCATCTTTCTGTGGATCTTTCTTTCCTAGAGAGGCGAAATAAAAAGGTACCGTAGTTCATGGTTGTATATTACGTTTCGCTCTGCAGATAGGGAGGATGAAAGAGTATTGAGATGGTTTGGACACATGGAAAGAATGAGTGAAGAAAGGTTAGTAAAAGACGCGTGGAAAGCAGAGGAGGATGGAATGAATTTGAGGGGACGACCGAGGTTGAGGTGGATGGATGGGGTGAAAGGTGTGTTAAGTAAAAGGGGAATGTCTGTTGAGCAGGGAAGGGAGAAGGCAGGGAACAGGGATGAGTGGAGAATGGCTGTGTATTGATGATACTGTGATGCAAGGGAGTGGGCGGGGCATGGGAGGGTAGGGAGTAGAATTATATCTTAACACAGCCCGGAGGGATTCCCCTCCGTCTTCTCTTTTTCCGTATGAGGGGACGTAGAGGGAGGGGTTGCCGATTAAGTGAAGCGGTCTTGCTGTGGATATGCTGTGTCTTGCTGCATTGCTACTGACCCAGGGCAGTGGGTGGGATACAGGGATGACCCGTCGTCCATGAGGAGCTAAGATGGGAGGGGAGGGAAGTGTGGTGGAGGGGAGTGGAATAGGTGGGAGTGGGCAGTTGCCCTTTGATTTTGCTACCTCCCTTGTAAGGGGGAAAACCCCTTGGTGAGTGTGTGTGTGTGTATATATATATATATATTTATATATATATATATATATATATATATATATATCACTGATGAGAAATGTAGTAACACACTTGTAAATCACAACTAACACCACAGTCGGACGAAAGAGCAATCGAAATATATAGTTTTGCTTCCTTAACTCTTTCTTTCGTCTGACTGTGGTGTTAGTTATCATATACACACACACACACACATATTATATATATATATATATATATATAATATATATATACATATATACATATATATATTTATTTATATATATACATATTTATATACATATATATACATATTTATATATATATACATATATATATGACAGAACAGCATAAGATTGTTTGGTGTGTTTGTGGATGGAAGCGAAGCGCATCGCAATCAGACCAGAAAGAAAAAGGGACCCGACTTCTCTTTCCACCCCCCCCCCCGCTCGCTCTCTCTCTCTCTCTCTCTCTCTCTCTTTCTCTCTCTCTCTCTCTCTCTTCTCTCTCTCTCTCTCTCTCTCTACGCTTGACGATGCGCTCCTTTCACAGGATCCTTTTGGACCAAAGACACCCCCCCCCCACCCTCCCCTTTCTTCTCGGGTGACGCTCTGCTGGGACGACTTCGTGTGACGCCAAGAGGGATGGACACAAAGCTCCCTCCCCCTCTCTCTTTCTCTCTCTCTCCCTCTCTCCCTCTCTTTTTTTCTCTCTCTCTCTCTCTCTCTCTCCCTCTCTTTCTCTCTCTCTCCCTCTCTCTCTCTCTCTCTCCCTCTCTCTCTCGCTCTCTCTGGCAAGGAGGAAGTCGATGATGGAACGAGCACCTTCTTCGGTATCTCTGCCAAGAAGGCACACACGACATCGCGATGCCTCCTCGGGCCACCTCGGCGTGTATGCGATTCCAACTTCGTGGTTCTGGGGTCCTAGGAGTCTATAGTGACTTAGAATATAGTTCCCAAAAACCAAAATACTCTACGAGGTGTAGATCCAGCACGATTCCTTTCGGCGTTGAAGAAATCTCGACGATATTATGGAACAGATTTCCATAAATTGGGGATACAAGAGGATACAGCTAAAGAACCTCGAGTAAAGACAGTCGACTTCATTCAAGTATTTTCCCTTGTAACAGCCTATTTGTTCTTATTGCTGTTTAAGTGCAACGACGCACTTCAGTTCTTTACCATCTTGTTCCAGCTATCTAGCCAGCTGGATTCATTTGGGGCAAGCTAACGAGTCAACGGCTGAGGAAGAAGCTTGTCGCCAATCAGAAATGTGGTTCTTGTCTATCTATCTATATATCAAAAGCTTTTTTCCCCCTTATATGGGAGGTAGCCAAGTCAAAGACACGTTCCTACTCTCCCACCTATTCCACTCTCCTCGACCATCCTTTCCTCCTCCTCCTCATCTTAGCTCATCTTGGATGACGGGTCATCCCTGTATCTCGCCCACTGCCCTGGGTCAGTAGCAATGCAGCAAGACACAGTGCATCCACAGCAAGGCCGCTTCATTTAATCGGCGACCACTCCGTCCCCACGGGAACCAATTCAACATCAAAGAAAACTGTCTGGTATCAGTTAACGTTTATTACTGTTCTAGGGAGGGGGGGGGGAGTTCATTCCCCCCAACCATTGGGGAGAGGGGAGGCAATTTTTGAGTTTTAGAATGAGAGTTGGATATACAGATTTTCAGTTACAAACTATTCGAATACTGACCTTTCTACGTACTACGGTTCTACACATTCTACAATCTCCTTAACCTGTGGACGTCACACCTTCAAAGTTAAGACTAACCACAGTGATAAACCACTTGGACAAAATGTAGTGGCACATTTGTAAAATAATAATCACAAAGAACCCACAGTCGGAATAAAAGGAAAGTTAGAAGAAAGTATAACTTCTATACTTCGGCTAATAACCATAGCCCTCTTCAGGAAAGTACTTCCCTGAAGAGGGCTATAACTATTGGAAGTTATACTTTCTTCTAAGTTCCCTTTTATTCCGACTGTGGGTTCTTCGTGATTATAGTGATAAACATTTCTATATTTTGAGTCAGATATGTTTGTGAAAAGGGGGAGGAAGGGCATTGATAGTCTTATCAAAGGTGCCACACGTGCCAAAGCGTGACACAGTGTGCCATAAAAGTCGAACCACAAATTTCTAAACAATGGAGAAAAAGAAGATGAGGAGTTTACTACGCCAAGAGAGGCTGAGTGGATGCGGCCGGAGCC
>NC_134813.1:39279715-39307215 GCF_046742065.1 Oratosquilla oratoria | reverse complement strand
AGAAACACATTTTTCTTTTACACAATAATAGTAATAATAATAAATAATAATAATAATAATAATAATAATAATAATAATAATAATAATAATAATAATAATAAATAAAATAAATAAAAAATTAAATGAAAAAATAAAATAAGTAAAAAAAAATTGAGAATAGAATAAAAAAATAATAAATAAAATAAAGAAACAAAAATAAAATAAATAAAAATGAAAATAAAAATAAATAAAAATAAAATAAATGAACAAAAACAAAATAAATAAATAAAAATAAAAATAAAACAAATAAAAATAAAAGATAAGATAAAAAATAATATAGATAGAAAATAAATAACAAAGTAAAATAAATAACAAAGTAAAATAAATAAGAATAAAATAAATAAACAAAAATAGAAAAAAAAAAAAACCTGTATTCACAAATTCACTCGGAGCGAGGAAGCACTTCCTCTTCGGCCAACCACGCTGACGACCCTTTCTTCACACAAGGAAGAGTCTCCTGACGATGTTTTATTCAAACGGAGGAACCTTAATCGATACTGCTTAAGGAGGCGTAGCTCTGAGACCAGGGGGCGCTAAATTAGCTCCCCATCACCCCACCCCTTATATGGAAATACGTGTTGGGGGTGGGGGGGGGGGAGCTCCCTCCCTCCAAGGAGTGATTCTGACCCTTGGGTGAAGTTAACAACCCTGTACACTATAGAAAGCTTTATGACGTCTTTTCCTCATAATTTCATATATATATATATATATATATATATATATATTTATATATACATATATATTTTTTCTATTAAATAATACAGCATACTCAGCACTGGAAATCTTCTTCCTTAAACTTTCTATCCTTCTCGCTATTTTCCTTTCTGTAGGAGGAAGGGAGAACACAATATCACCAAATGGAACCATAGTGATTTTGGAAATAAAAACAAATTCATTACTTACAACGTTTCGCCTATGCTTTAGGCATCTTCTGGTAATTTTAATTTTTAAATCTACAAATCATGATCATATATACAATGTATACAAAATGAACTAGGATAGGTACTTTTGGTTTAATTTCTTCTTGGCGCCCCGTGGGATGCCCCGAACAGCTCCAGGGTTCCACACATATTTAATTGTATATTAATTGCTGGTAGGTGATTCTTTATTAATACAGCTTCCATACATTTTAATTTTCTCTTATTGGTGTTCTTTGCTAAAATCGATGTATTACTATTCAAAACTTCCCGCGAAATATTCATCTTATGAATTTTAGAAATGTGCGATTTTATTGCACCATTCTGCATATGAAAAGTAAGCCTTTGAGACAAAGTTTGAGTTGTGTGTCCAATGTACTCG
Source organism: Oratosquilla oratoria (assembly GCF_046742065.1). Lineage (NCBI taxonomy): Eukaryota > Metazoa > Arthropoda > Malacostraca > Stomatopoda > Squillidae > Oratosquilla > Oratosquilla oratoria. The sequence continues at coordinate 39,305,877 of NC_134813.1, read as the reverse complement.
TCCTTTGTTGAAAGGGCATGAGTATTTGTACACAACGTAACTTTGTTTTGAAATATCTTTTTCTCCTGATAAGTTGTTTTTCATGATAAGTGATGCAGTTCTGGGGCTACGATAGAAAGGAAAATAGCGAGAAGGATAGAAAGTTTAAGGAAGAAGATTTCCAGTGCTGAGTATGCTGTATTATTTAATAGAAAATGTCTCCAAGAAAACCTGCTCCCTAAATTTACATATATATATATATATATATATCTATATATATGTATATATATATATATATATATATATATATATATATATATATATATATATATATATTCTCATCTTTTCAACATTAATTTCACTTTAATTCCATATCATCATGGTCGAGACTGAAGAGGAGCTCGATGGAAGCGTATGCAGAAACTGATACATGGTCAAGCTAAGGACTCGAACCCAGCCCAGAAGTAACAAATGAACAGTGACTTAGACCACTGCGCTATCAAGAGAGATGTGGTTGAAAAGATGAAAACCTGTACAATGAGGATCATTCAGTATGTGTAATATATATATATATATATATATAAATATATATATAATATATATATATATATACATACATATATATATATACATACATACGTATATATATATATATATATGTATATATGTATATCTATTATGTATATATATATATATATATATATATATATATATATATATATATATATATAGTAAGGGTCACCTAAGGACCAAACACTGAGATACATCTACTCGTCCACCCGCACTCATCGAAGAGTAACGTTGCAGGACACCCACCTCCTGGTACACAGAAGACGTCGGCTCAAACTTGGCCCCGACCTGATGCAAGGTCAGGTTGATGTGTGGAGTTCGGTGGAACCACTCCACCCAGAAGACCTGGAGGATCTTCTTAGAAGCCTCCATGGTACCCTCTCACGTCCTGGTGCTGGAGGGAGTGATGTGGATGACTGGTTTCCGTCTGGTGGATGCTGGGAAGCAACCACCAGTACGCAAGGTGGAGCACCAGGTATTGGTGTCTTGTGGGCTAGTGGTGGCGGTGGTGGGTAGTGGTGGTGGCAACAGTGGTGAATATGGTGGCTCTTGCCACAGCAACGCCTGAGCACCTCACTCAACGCCAACCATTCTGTGGAAGAAAAGAAAACATCGTTGAATTGTTGATGGGCTTTAGTACGTTCTTCGTGCATGTTCCTCGAGGTAGTTGATTTTATGTGAAATATGTAATGTGGTAATTTTACGCGGTATAGTTAATAACACATAGGCACACACACAAATTATACGTACAGTATGTTATGTACACACATACACACACACACACACACACACACACACACACACATATTACATATATATATATATATATATATATATATATATATATATATATATATATATATATATATATATATATACTGTCGAAAAACGGCAGCAGATGAGTTAAGAGTAAAAAAACACATTCATTTACATGTATATAAATATATTTGCAGGACATATCGAAGTCATATAGCACATAGTGCAAAGGTGTGTTCAAGTCACCCTTAAGCGTTGTTCTAAGAACAAATGAAAATACATTAGCAGCTATTGTACATCGGTCTTTTTCACACTAGGTTAAACGATGTGTATTGTCTTCCAGTACTAAGCTTTAACTGTTCCAGAATGCAACAGATGTCCTGATCCATGGACTGTTTCTCTTGAAGTTCAATTGACCTCATTGTGTTCACAGCAAATCGCCAACAAAGAGTCGCCGCGTGGAACTTTCATGAGTAATGATGATGTTGATGATGATGACGGAAGTAACGTGGAAATGAATGGAGGTGGAGTAATGATGGGTACAGGTGATATATAATTTATGGTTGTTGGGGGAGTTCTTGGTGGTGGTGGTGGAGGGGGTTGTGGTGGTGATGGTGGAGATTCTATATTTTGAAGTGGCTTTGGTGATGACTAAGATGTTGGTCGTAACAGTGACAATGACAATGACGATGATGATGACGATAATAATATTGATGACAACGACACCAACGGCAATGTTGATGCTAATAAAGTTATTGTTGATGACGTGGTGGTGGTGGTGGTGATGGTGGTGGTGGTGGTGGTGGTGGTGGTGGTGGTGGTGGTGGTGGTGGTGGTGGTGGTGGTGGTGGTGGTAGTGGTGGTGGCGGTGGTGGTGGTGGTGGTGGTGGTGGTGGTGGTGGTGGTGGTGGCCGCTGAGTGGTCCCATGCCCTAAGTCGTTAACATTTATTGCGCGTTTGGCTACGGAGTTCTCCCCGTCGAACTCGCTGGACACCTCGTCTGGGATAACGATGTACTGGGGTGCCGGATTATCGAAGTACCAAATCAGACGGTTACCACAGTACCGTAGTACCAAATGGCCGGGTGATGGAGGTACTACATCAGGTTGATACTGACGCTTCCTCCTCTTCCTCCTCCTCCTCCTCTTCCTCCTTCAGGCCATCAGAGGTAAATGAATAAGCTGATTTCGTAAGAGCGGCAAGAATCTACAAAGCTCCCGCCACAATCTCTTACAACAGCAAACCCAACACAACACATCACAACACATCACACAAATGTTGTCCAGAGTGAGGAATAGTGCACACCACACATTTTCATCTTTACACCACACCATGAAAGTTCAACACCACACCATCGTAATGATGAATCATGCCACCTTCCTGTAGCTACTTCATCACGGTGTCACATCACCACAGTCTTCACACAGCTAACACATCACGTAACACCACACTATCCAATGGCCAAGACAACATAGTAGCACACCGTGCTAGTACATACACGTCATATAGTCTGAGCAACCACAGTACCACACCACCACCACAACCACAACCACACTTTGCCACCGCCTGGGAAGCAACATTGCCCCTTTAATTCACGATCTCTCTACCGATTGCTCCTTAGGTTCTCTACCTCTCTCTTTCTCTCTCTCTCTCTCCTCTCTCTCTCTCTCTCTCTCTCCTCTCTCTCTCACCACCACCACACTCATCACCATAACCCCAGCCTCTTTTCCCCACAGCAATTTCAGGACCAAATCATCACAGTCACATCACTTTCACAACCGCGTACATAGTCGTAACGCAGACTCACCACAAACATAACTCGATGTCAGTCATCACACGTTATCGTAACACGGACTCATAACCCAAATGTGTAGCTCATACGTCATCACCAGTCATTCATCATTCATCACACGAGCAAAACTGTTGCATTCATCACTTCATCACTCATCACACGTCATCACCTACCTCGTCAGCAAAACCGCACATCGGTAGAATGAACAGCTTACTCATCACTAAACGTCACTTGCGTCATCACTAAAACTATCATCACTACCATTCATTACAATCATCACCCAATCATCACCCCCAGTCACAGTATTTCGTACCATCAATAAGTCTAAACTTCATTACAATTCTATCACCAAAAATGGTGTTCATCACCAGTGTTATAGTCGGTTCAATTGAACTTGACGAAAATTCTATTGGCTGATTTTGTTGAACATTTGTTCTATAGTTCTTTCTTATTATAGTTATTACTATTACTGTTATTAGTGCTATTATTATCGTGACAATATTATGGCTTTTACTATCATTATCATCGTTACTATTACTGTTATTAGTGCTACTGTTATCGTGACTTAATATTATTATTGCTTTTACTATTATTATCATAATTACTACTAGTAAATGCTGCTGCTACTACTACTACTATCACTTCTACTACTACTACTAATTATTATTATTATCACTATTATCATCATCATCATCATCATCATTATTATTATTATTATTATTTATTATTATTATTATTTCTCCCTTATGCTACAATGTCCCCCAATTTCGACAAGAATGGTTAAATGACTGATTTTTCGTTTTCTATTGAATCTTTTGTGAGCGTGAAAGGTCGAGTGGACAAGGACGCCCGCGTCTGAAAGGGACACGCCAGGGCGAGGTGGTTCGAATCCCAGAGTCAGCACGTTGGGTCAGTAAAGGTAGACTGTCTAACATCTCCGTGGTCGAACAAAGGATAGCATGCCTAGCTACCTCGTAGTGCGAGTACTGGTTTGATAAATAAAATATATAAATAGAATAAATGAATAAATAAATATAGATAAATAAGTGAACAGGTGAACAAAGAAATAAATGTATAAGTGAATATATAAATATATGAATAAATGCAATATATTGATAAATATATAAATAATATATAAATGAATAAATGCAGTATATGGATAAATTTGAACAAAATGAAGATAATTTTTAATTTCCAAACCCAACAAAACCAAGAAACCTCGTTGTACAGGTCACGTTTCAAAGGTTGAAAATGAATAAAACGAATCAATAAATACATAGATAAATAGATAAATAAATAAGTAGACAAAGCTTCGCCAACTTAAAATAAACGGATGTATCGACGCTTGGTCGATTATATCTATTTCATTTATTTATTATTTATATCATAATTTTTATTTATCTATTTATAATTATTATATTTTTCTTCTCATCCGACCTAGTTATGGACCAAAAGGTCTCCTGTCGGCATGCTTCTCCTCCTTTGTAAGGGGTCTTACTTTCAAAACCTAAAAGCCTTTCGTCACCACCGCTACCACCACCACCAACACCATCTCCACCACCACCACAACCATCACCACATCAGCAAGGTCACGCCTTGAAGAATTCGTTTTCTGCAGCATTCGTGTACCATAATTAATTTCTGTATTAATAATTGTCCCCCCGCTGGGACTATGCCTTATGGAAATATATCTTTATTAATACTTTTATGTTCTACATATCAATATGTAAATATCTAAAAATATTTGTAGTAATATTCTTTATAATTAGAATTGTAATTTGTAATCTAAATTATTCATTCACCACTACCACAACCAACAAAATTCTCACCACTACCACCACCAATCTCGTCATTACCATAAATATCACCATCCCTATCACCACACTGACCACCGTTAGGGGTACCATACTCACCATATCAGCTGGCTTCCTTCAATCCAACTCCCCAGCCCCCCACGAGGGAAGAGGCGGGGGAGGGGGGAGGGGAGAAGGGGAAGGGGGAAGGTGTAGGAAGGGAGAGAAAGGGGGAGGGGGACGGGGGAGACGGGAGGGGGAAGGAGGAAGGGGGAGGGGAAGGGAGTGAAGGAAGGGGGTGGAGGAAGGGGGAGGAGGAAGTGGGGAGGAGGAAGGGGGTGGAGGAAGGGGGAAGGAGGAAAGGAGAAAAGGGGAGGGGAGGAAGGGGGAAAGGGGGAGGGGAGAGAGGGGAAAGGGAGAGGGGAGAGGGGGAAGGGTCACAGAGCGGGGTTCTCAGAAATCCGTCCAGGTCTCCAATCCAAAGCTCCCCCTGGAGCGGCCTAGGGCCTTCCGGCCTTCCTTGGCCTTCTGGTACAGACCTTCCTCCAGGTCCTTCCTGACGTAGCCCTCTCTCAACCTCGAAGCCCACGATCTCCCTTCAGTATCTTATCCCAGCTTCCAGCCGTTCCTCTCTTCTCTCTTCCAGCGCCTCTCTCTTCCCTTTCCTTCAAAAACTCCTATTCCAGACCTCTCTCTCCTTTTCCTTCTCCTTACCTTTCCTTTCTCTCTCACACTGCCTTCTCTCTTCTTCCTTTTCTCCCTCCTCCCTCTCCTTCCTCCTTCTCTCTCACTCCTTCTCTCTCCTTCCCTTCCCCCTCCCTCTCCTCCCCTCCCTCTCTTTCTTCCTCTCTCCTCCCTCCCAATCCTCTCTCCTTCTCCTTCTCTCCTCCCCCACTCCTTCCTTCTTTCTCCTCCCTCCCACTCCTCTCTCTCTCCTGCCTTCCCCTCCTCTCACCCTTATCTAACACCAACATGCCCCTCTTCTATGCCCCTTTTCCCCCTTTCGCAGTCCTATCTCCCAAGTATATATATATATATATATTTCTATATTCTAGCCCTCCCCTACAACCCCCCATAACGCCCCATAGCCTTCCTCCTGATATATACCCCCCATGTTCCCCTCCCCCCTTTTCCTCCCCTCTTGGGCATCTCGCATCATATCCCCCAATCCTTAACTCCCAACCACTTACCACCCTCTTAGTCTCCCCCCCCACAAGTTCTATACAATTAATACTTTAATGACCTAATTAACATCCCCTACGGACCACAGTCACGCAGAATTATCTAATGATTCGAGACTACGCTTCACTGATGAAAAGAAAACAGAATACAGAAACACCGGTGAGAAATGCAGTGACACTTTTGTAAATCCCAAACTAACACCACAGTCGGACGAAAAAAAGAGTTGAGTTAGCGAAAACTATATATTTCGATTGCTAACTGCAACCCTCTTCAATAGTACGAGTGATGTATGTATGTACTAACTTCCTTTCCTGTATACAAGGAAATGAGCTTCTCGCTCACCAGAAAATGTGACGAAACCAATTACGAACCCTCCTCCCCCCCACCCCGGACCTTCCCTACATCATTCATTCATAAATTTCTCCCCAAATTCCCCCCTCCCCCCTACGTCATCTTGTTCTCCCCCCACCTTTCACACCAAGTTCACTGTTGGACTAGGCCTGTCAGTAAACAACACAACGACGACGACGACGACGACGATGATGATGATGATGATGATGATGATGATAGTGGTGATGATGGTGGTGATGATGATGATGATGATGATGATGATGATGATGATGATGATGATGATAGTGGTGATGATGGTGGTGATGATGATGATGATGATGATGATGATAATGATGATGATGATGATGGTGATAGAGGTGATGATGATGATGATGACGACGATCTATTTATTTATATACCAAGGGCTTTTTCCCCCTTAAAAGGGAGGTAGCCAACTCAAAAGGCAAGGACCCACTCCCACCCATTCCACTCCCATCCACCCCCCTTTCCCCCCTCTCATCTTAGCTCCTCATGGATGACGGGTCATCCCTGTATCCCCCGCCCACTGCCCTGAGTCAGATGCAATGCAGCAAGACACAGTACATCCACAGCAAGGCCGCTTCACTTAATCGGCGACCTACCCCCTCTCCGTCTCCTCATGCAGAAAAAGAAAAAACGGAGAGAAATCCCTTCGGGCTGCGTCAAAATATCCTTCACACATAACTACTTCCTACCCCCTCCCTTACTTTCATCACAATATCATCTATAAACAGCCATTCTCCATTCACCCCTATCTGCCTCCTCTCTTTCTTGCTCAACAGACATTCCCCTCTTGCTCAATGCCACTTCACCCCATCCACCCATCTCATCCTCGGTCGCCCTCTCATGTTCACTCCTTCCACCTCTGCCTTCCACACCTCTTTTACTAATCTTTCTTCACTCATTCTTTCGATCTGTCCAAATCATCCCAATACTCTATCATCAGCCTTATCTCCCATCTCCTTTTCCACTCCCACTCTCCTCCTCACCTCCTCGTTTATCACTCTATCCAATCTTGTAACCCTTACCAATAATGATGATGGTGATAACAATAATAACAACAATAACAACAACAATAACAGTAATAACAATAACCAAATTCATCCACCACCTCTCAACAGAGCTCTCATTTTCAAAGTTAGCCTCGCAAGGGGCACCAAAAAAGTCAAGGAGGGAAAAAAAAAAAATAGAATAAATACACTCTTCTGTTGGTGGCGTTTTCGATTTATCTGACGAGAAAACTCCAGTGAGTTCGTGAGACGCGACCTTTTCCTACGGAATCCGCCGTGAGAGTCAATGATAAGATTATGGCGAGTCCAGTTTACTCCACAAAGGATGCGGAGCTCAAAGCTAATCGGAAACGGGAAGCGTTGGGGAGGAAAGGGAAGGGGAGGGGAGGAAAGGGAAGGGGAGGAGAGGAGAGGAGAGGAGAGGAGAGGGGGAGGGGGAGGGGAGGGGGAGAGGAAAGGAGAGGGCAGGGTACGGGAGGGGAGGTGAGGGGAGGGGAGGGGAAGAGAGGGGAGGGGAGGGGAAGAGAGGGGAGGGGAGGGGGAGGGGATTGGAGGAAAGGAGAGGGGAGGGGAGGGGGGAGAGGATAGGAGAGGGCAGGGTAACGGGTGGGGAGAGGAGGGGAGGGGAAGGGAGGGGATAGAGAAAGAGAAGGGAGGGAAGGGAGATGGTAGAGAAGGAGAGGGGAGGAGTGAGAAGGGGAGAGCTGGGTATGGCAGATGAGGGGAGGGGAGGGGAGGGAAAGGGAGGAAGAGAGAAGGGGAGGGAAACGAGGGAAGGGAAGGATAGGAAAGGGAAGGAAGAGGGAAAGGAAGGGAGAAAGAGGCAAGGAGAGGGAATGGAATAGAAGGAGAGGAAAGGGAAGGGAATGGAAGGGAAGGAGAGGGAATGAAATGGAAGAAGAGGGAAGGAGAGGTAAGGAAAGGGAGGAAGAGGGAAGGGAAGGGAGGCAAAGGGAAGGAGAGAGAAAGGAAGGGAAGTGAAGGGAAAAGGAGGGGTAGGAAAGGGAGAAGAGAGGAGAGGAGGGGATGGGGGAGGAGAGGAGGGGAAGAAGAGAATTCATGTGGAGGAGAGGAACTGACAGAGATGAAGAGTCGAAGTGTCTGGAAAATCGAACTCACTCGAAGTAGTTTTGTTTCTTCATTGTAGTTTCATCCTTATGCACAAGTGCAATAGAGGCGACCAGACGTCCGTACCTTGGCTCGCATGGTGATCTCTTCAATGGAAGAACGAACTAAGGAGCCATAACCTCCGTTTTCTTTTTGTTGATGTCAATAACAACGACGCGTCGGGGCAAAACTCAAACGACTAAATTTTTCTTGTTATTTTCTATTCTGGTTGACAATAGGTGTTCCTTTTTTATTAAAATGTGAATTATCTATTCCTCAGATTAAAATATTTACGCTATACGAAGTATAGATTTTTTCTGGGAAAAAGAATCCCAGAAGTCGTCGATCTTTCTTGGCTTCGCATCTTTCCCGCCAAAATATGGCGTCACAAAATACGACGACTGGATTATCTATTTTTTTCATGATAGATTTGTGACGATGTGGAAAGTATGGCTTGCAATTTTTTGCCGCAAAAATGTCTTTTCTGGATGCATCGTCTCGGTTTCTTTTGTATCTTGGTTTCAAGAACAATTTCTTTTTCGACCTATTCAAATGATTCTGTAAAAAATATAATAATAATAATAATAATAATAATAATAATAATAATAATAATAATAATAATAATAATAATAATAATAATAATAATAATAATGAAAACAAAAAAATAAGTATAATAATTAGTCTAATAATAATATCAATAATACTAATACTAATAATAGTAAATAATAATATCTGCAAATAATAATGATAATAACAAATAATAATAATTTAAAAAATCATAACCTTTAACAATAATAAACAATAATAAATATATTAATAATAGTAACAATAATACCAATAATATGAAAATAATAATAATAACATATATATAAATGCATAAACAAATAAAATAGATCAACAAAATTTACTCGGAGGAGAATGCTACCGAAAAGAAAACATTTACACAACGGTGGACCCAAAAATATAAATCCAGTGAATTATGATTTTACAGAAAGAGAGAACAGAAGGGAAAAGGAGAAGAAATGGTGAATGGAAAAAGTGGAAAACTAATTTTCATAGTCAGCCACCTCGCTTTGCAGTTAAAGTTTTATTTAATAAATAAATAAATAGATAAACGGATTAACAAGAAAATATATGAATAAAAGCTAATTGAATAAGAAAATGCATAAACAAATATATAAATCAACAGATAAGTCATAAATAAATAATAATAAATTGATAAATAAACTAAGAAACAGAGAAAAAAATGAGTAAAATAATTCTTAGTCTCCTTAGAATTCTTACAGGCTGTAATGTGGATCTTCAACACGGGGTAAAAATCACTATTTTCATTCATACAATTCTTGATTAAATTCTGAGCCAGAGAAAGATTATCGACATTTTTCAAACTCAAGTAACGTTATTCGTTCTCGTGAATCTGATATACATCAATTGTCATTAATCTTTTCACTTGTTTGATAATTGTATTCTGTTGTCAAATTACGCTTTAATTAGGTAACAAAATTGAATTTGTTCCATTCGGGAAATGCACGCAGCATTTGATATCGTAATTGTTCAATAAGAAGACAATTTCTGCGTTTCGGTATCAATGTTATGAAACGTTTTGGTAAAAATAGGTTGAATCATCTTACAATATTTAAGAGATTGGGCTGTATAACTTTGACCATTGCGATATTGAGGTACAGTTAAACACACAAGGCCCTTTTAACCTGCTAGGTCGTAATATATTCCCCCTACTGGACGTCATTTGTGTGCAGGTCCCTCTTTGGTGGTTCATTTGACGCTACGCAACATCTCGACTTACGAATATTCGACTTACGAATATTTAACTTACGAATATTCGACTTACGAATATCCAACTTACGGATATTTGACTTACAAATATTCGACTTACGAATATTCGACTTACGAATATTCGACTTACGAATATTCGACTTACGAATATTCGACTTACGAATATTCGACTTACGAGTATTCGACTTATGAATATTTGACTTACGGATATTCAACTTACGAATATTCGACTAACAAATATTCGACTTACGAATATTCGACTTACAAATATTCAACTTAAGAATATTCGACTTACGGATATTCGACTTACGAATATTTGACTTACAAATATTCGACTTACGAATATTCGACTTACGAGTATTCAACTTACGAATATTCGACTTACGAGTATTCGACTTACGAATATTCGACTTACGAATATTCGACTTACGAATATTCGACTTACGAGTATTCGACTTACGAATGACTGAACGGGCACAATTTTTCCACCCTACATCACGTTGGGTGACCTTTATACATTCCCTTCCTCCCCCACATCACCCCTTCACTTCTTCCCTTCCCTTTCTCCCGTCCATCATCCACCTTTTCTCTCCCCTCTTCCTCTTCCTCCTCCTCCTCTTCCTCCTTCTCCTCCTCCTACATTTCTCCTTTCCAGTTGTTCCTTTCCCTCTTTCACCTCCTCAACTTCGTATTCTCTCCCTTCCCTTCCACCCTACTCCCTTCCCTAAATTCCTTTTCCTTTCTATTTGCCTCCCTCTCTAACGAAAGGCAAATAAATATCCAAACAGACGAACGAAGAACGAAATGAATGAATGAATATATAAAACAAACAAATAAGCTGAATAATTCGAATTGGTGAACAAGAACGTTCAAAGATATGAACGAGTGAGAGTGAGAGGGTTATGGAGTCTAGAGCTAAGGAGCGGGCAAATGCATAATAATATATGATTTGTATGCAGAAAGAAGATGGCACATCGTCCAGCTTTCCAGACTTTTAGTTTCTCATGGAAACAGTCCAATTCTTCCTTAACTAGGTGGCATGAAGGAGGAGGAGGAAGAAGAAGGTGAAGAAGAAGGTGAAGAAGAAGGTGAAGAAGAAGGTGAAGAAGGTTGAAGAAGAGGAAAAAGAAGAAGAAGAAGGTGAAGAAGGTGAAGAAGGTGAAGAAGAAGAAGGTGAAGAAGAAGCAGAAGAAGAAGATGAAGAAGCAGAAGAAGAAGAAGGTGAAGAAGCAGAAGAAGGTGAAGAAGAAAAAGAAGAAGAAGAAGAAGAAGAAGAAGAAGAAAAAGAAGAAGAAAGGGAGAAAGAAAGAGATGAAGAAAAAGAGGAGGAAGAAGAAGATTTATTTTACGTTCCCTCCACCATTTTATTTATTTCTTTATTCATTTTCTTACCAAGAATAAAGAGAATGTTTGCCTTGTAGCAGCTGATCACCTCCTGGCGTATGCTCCTCACGTTCTTTGATTACGTTCTTAACTTTTCTAGTTCCTACCGTTCTTCCTAGACACTACTTCCTCAAACAACGGATCCCAGTGCCACACCCTTACCATCTTACATGACACCAATTGATTTTATTCGAATGATCTAGGGACCCACACACAAATGGGGTCGTGGTGGATCAAATCATCTTCAGTGAGAGGTCCACCGGTCATGAGGTGGAGAGAGCTGAAGTGGATTAAGACATATGGGACATATCTTTGCAGTGATGGTGTTAATGTATGTATAAATCATGGATTGGGGTTGTGAAAGTCTATTACACACATGGAGGTGGAAGCACATTACACACACACACACACACACACACACACACACACACACACACACACACACACACACATTCATTTGATAATTTTTATGACAGTCGCATGTAGGATTCGAACCCACTGCTTTCGGCCACACGCAAGATTACCTTCACAGAGCCTTAACATATACATACACACAGTGGTAGAGTGGTAGAGTTCCCGGCCGCCACTACGGAGGTCTGGGTTCGAATACCGCCCAGGCCTGAAATAATTTCAGTATCGATGCGCTGCGAGTTGTTACTCCAACTCTCTTGGACGGGGAGTCGGGTGTGTGTGTGTACATGTAAGGTCACAGCAATACCCATAGACCGGTCATATATGAGCTCTGGGCTCTCTGCCGAGAGGGAGATAGCTGTCGATCACGAGTCCAACATGAGATCCAAGACCAAGGTGAATCTCACACACACACACACACACACACACACACACACACACACACACGTGCACACACATACACATGCATTCATTGTGCCTCCATTGAAGCAGTTGAGATAATTTGCATTTCCTCCATTCATTATGCATGGGCCGGGCCAAGAGCCGCAACGGAGACCCAAGTGGAGTTCGAGAGTTCGGCAGTGAGTTCGCAAGTTCGGGAGTTCGGGTAGTCGATCCTCCCTCCTGAGCTCAAGGGGGGAGGGGGGAGAGGGAGGGGGGGAGGTGAGTGAGTGTGTAGAGTAGGGGGAAAGGGGAGAGAAATGAGAGGAGTGAGGGTAGGATGAGGATGAAGATGATGAAAATGAGCATAAATATAAAGATGAAGATGACGATGATGATGATTAGAAGGAGGAGGAGTAGGATGATGATGATTAGGAGGAGGAGGAGGAGGAGTAGGAGGAGGAGGAGGAGGAGGAGGAAGGGGAAGAGGCGGTAGGGAAGGAGGAGGAGGAAAAGGAGGTGGAGGATGAGGAAGAGGAGGTGGAAGAAGAGGAGGAGAATTAGATTCCATCCTCTGAAGACGAGGAGCCCCGAAAGAGGACGACTTCGAGACTGAAGGGGGAAGAAGACAAAGGACATGCGTGTCACAATGAATAATAAATAGCGCAAGAAGAGGAAGAATGCAACACACATCCGCACACACAAACACGCACGCAATCGCACACACATACACACACACGACTCGGTGGCGCGGTTGGTAGAGCACTGGACTGCGAAGTACGGGGGTGCTCGCAGTACCTGGTTCGAATCCTGCCCAGGGCCGAAATTATTTCGGTATCGCTGCGCTTCGAGTCGTTACTCCAACTCTCGTGGACGGGGAGTTGGGTGTGTGTGTGCGTGTAAGGTCACAGCATTACCCATAGATCGGTCATACGAGCTCTGAGCTCTCTTCCGGGAGGGAAATAGCTGTCGATCACGAGTCCAACCAGTGATCCAAAAGACCAAGGTGAATCACACACACATACACACACACAAGCTTCTGCCATAAGTAATATATTCTAAAAGGACCGAAAATCCTATCTAGTCCATTAATATCTAGGATCACAATTATTACTTCAGATGTACGTTTCACAGCAGGCAAAACTGCTTTCAAAAAGTCAAAAATCTGAAAAAGAAAGAAAGGAAAACCGTCACTCAGCAAGAACATGAAAAACCTTTTATGTACACTTCAGAAGTATCTTGCTAAACAAATATTTCATAGACACAGGGCAAGAAGGGTCCTTACAGCGCCTGTTTTCGACTTTCGAGTTCTTAAAAACAAAGTTCCGGAGTTTTTTTTATCCAGGAACCATGTCTGTTTTTTTTTTCTTTCTTTCTTTCTTTCTTTCTTTCTCGAACTCGAGGTTCCTCCGGTTCTGCAATGGTCGATCTCATTTCTCGAAGAGTCTAACGACCACTGCCTCTGGAGGGGAAATGGCCAAACCTACTCCAACACGAGGCCTATTAACATTTATATTATGTTTTACCCCTTCGAGAATGCCATAAAGGCACTCAGTATCTCCCCACCCCCCAAAAAAAAGAAACAAGAACATCTGAAACGAGATCGATGTTGCTAAAAACGCACAAAGAAGACGACGAGGAAATTCAGGCTTGTTAAGCTGTGGATGTATCCGAAGACTAGAGAGAATCTTCCGACGATCATCTTGATTAATGCATGCAAAGTGTCGGTCTTAGAACCCCTGCCATCTTATTCCCTCAGGTTCCTCCCTCCCCCCTTCCCCCCTCCCCCTCCATGGCAACACTGCCACCAATACTCCTCCTTCCAGCGTTAGTGACAACAGCCTCTTCCATCATCATGTATGACAAAAAAAAAAAAAAAAAAAAAAAATGAGGCGCTGCATGCAGTATCATCTATCAACTGCATAAAGTCTACCAGTCAATATTTTAGATTCTCTACTGACAACCCCTACGGACCAGAGGCATGCTCCTTGTACCCCCATCACTCACGATCGATTCAGGGTATATCAAATCTAACGTTTCTCACGACGTCAACTCTATTGGGTATGTCAGCCACGCTGACAGCCGTGACGAACCTATGCTGAGGCATTTTAACTTTAGATATGACACAAACAAATGTGTAGGTGCTTACAGACATACATGCATTTATATATTTGTGTGCATATAGGCTTACATACACATGTACACAAATGCATACGTATACACACACACACACACACACACACACCTATATACTGTATATATACAGTCAACATACACTCAGTGTATATGCAGTATACATGTACATCTACATGCACACACACGTATACATATACATATATACACACACTATTTACAGAGCATACACGTAGGTTTCTGTGAATACCGATCTCTCTCTTTCAGTCATTCCACTTCGTTGTCTTCTTCGTCAGATTGTTCTTCTCGAGTTCTCGAAAACGACCTCGGACGTCGAGAGAGACACTTTCCCCGAAGAGCCGAGAACGAAGAGAAGGACAGAAACGATGACTTCGATTTTTCTTAAGAAGAAGAAAAAAAAAAAAAATGGCGGACCAAGTCTCCACAATGGTAATGAAGACAATAGCGCTGAATTCTTCTTCTCTCTCCCTCTCTCTCCTCTCTCTCTTCTCTCTACCTTCGTCCTCTTTCACTCCCGCCCAGCGTAAAAAGTGAAGATTCAAAAGTTTGCAAAAGAGCGTGTTGGGTCAAAGTGATGGAAATTTTCGGGAAATCTGGCGCAGAAAATATATTCATTGCCAGAAGAAACGGCGATTCACAGTCTAAGTGATTCTTGAGAAAATGAATGAGCGAGAGTGAGAAAAAGAGACAGAGACAGAGGGGCAGAGAGACAAAGAGAGAGAGAGAGAGAGAGAGAGAGATAGATAGATAGAGAGAGAGAGAGAGTGTATGTCTTAGCTTGAATCCGAGTGTCATGTTCGATCCCATCCAGTGCAAAGACGCTCTTATACATACATATATACATATATATGTACATATACATATATTTATACATATACACACATATTATATACAGTATATTATATATATATATATATATATATATATATATATATATATATATATATATATATATATATATGCTTGCTTACTGCTTAAAGCTGTCCGTCGATTTCGACGATGACGTCACTCCATGCGAAGGAGTTGAAAGATGAAAGAAATTCAGCGTTGATGGGTCTTGCGGTGGCTGACGAGTCCAATGCGGGCGGCACATACACGTCCACAGATGTCACACACGTACTCTCCACCTGGGAGAGCTGGACACACACACACACGCACACACACATATGTATTTTTGTGTCATTATGACATTTAGAAATAAACTCTCCTGCTGGGATTCGAACCCTGGCCTGAGAGGCTTGCTTTTATAAGACGAAGGCCGTGGTAGCACGATGGTACGGCCTTCGTCTTATAAAAACAAGTCGCTCTGGCGAGGGTTCGAATCCCAGTAGGAGAGTTTATATATATATATATATATATATATATATATATATATATATATATATATATATATATATATATATATATTCTGACTCTCGTCAGGCGATTTTATTCAACTAAGGACCCCGTTTTATTCAAGGTACGATCGCAGAGCTGAATCAAATCTTCTGGCTTCATCCATAATAATAACAAAAAAAAAGTTAATCTCTCTAACAAAGGAGTTTCCAAGTCAGACGTCGAGACTCAAAGAGACGAAGTACCTGGTGGTCGTTGGATTCAAGACTGAGATGACAAAGTCCTCTTGGAAGCCCCGGAAGGAAAGAGCCAATCGTCTCTCGACCAATCAGGAAACGACACCAGATCAGGGAATCGTAACGAGACACACCTGAAACAAAAGAAAAACGATTATTAATATAAATAATTTTCGATGAGGTTTCAGGAGTAATATCAAGGGGTGAACATGTCTGCTGGGGCACAGTACTCTACATACATACACACACACACACACACACACACACACACACACACACACACACACACACACACACATTATATAGATATACATATATCATATATATATATATATATATATATATATATATTCTTTTTTTTTTTTTCTTTTTTTTTTTTAGAAAAAAATATTGATGATTTGGTCTTACGTCATGGCCTGACATGTTTCGGGTCCGGGGGCGATGCCTGACAATAGGACTTTTGGTCCTGGGGGGATTCGAACCCTTTTCGTATGATCTCCCTAACGATCAGGGTTAGCGCTAGGCGACGTCATTGGAGCGAAGGAGAAGGTTTGTGTGATTTAGTTAATGAAATCTTTAGGCGTGGTCCAGAATAAAACGCAAAACGGGATGGACTTAGATATGATGATATGGTTTAACATTACAAACTCCCCCCTCTCGGAAGGCTAGGGCGGTGCCCCTCACAGAGGAGGACTTTGTAGCGTGGAATTTAATGAACCATTCCCTTGGTTCAACTTCGCCGGTGGTAGGGTTCGAACCGCCATTCCCTCGACCTTCGCAGCAAAAACGACGTCCTAACCCGCTCGGCCAGAGCTTCCAGATAAAAAAAAAAAAAAAAAAAAAAAATCGGGTTTCTCTTCTTCGACTGAGAGATATATTTCACCGATCACGTGATCATCCCTGAGAGAGGAGTGACATATTTCGCACCCCTGGGGGATGAAACTCGGGACCCGAATAAAGGTCACCATCGACAGAGAACCGCTCCAGTTCGCCCCCTCTCCAGCTGAATAGAACCACCTGGGCAGAAGAAACACGCGTGTCCACGTGTTGAAAGGCTCCAATTTAGATAACGACCCTCGCCCGTCCGTCAGGATGACCTGGAACGACCTCGCCCGTCCGTCAGGTTGACCTCGACCTCCAACGAACTGTCTTAACACAAACACATTCTTTCGTGTCAATAAGGTTGGCAATGGCAGAGAATTGCAACGTGAAATCAAACCTTACATCTTTGTATTCAGGGCAAACTGGAAGGCTACATATATATGCGTGTGTGTGTGTGTGTGTGTGTGTGTGTGTGTGTGTGTGTGTGTGTGTGTGTGTGTGTGTGTGTGTGTGTGTGTGTGTGTGTGTGTGTGTGTGTTTAAGACAGATTGAACATTTTAGAAGCTCTGCCAAGGGATTCGAACCCCGACCTGTGCGTACTAGCGTCTTGGCTTCGTGATTATGCATGCACAGGTCAGGGTTCGAATCCCTTGGCAGAGCTTCTAAAGATATATATGTATACATACATATATATATATATATATATATATACATATATATATATACATATATATACATATATATATATATATATATGTATATATATATAAAACGTCATGTCTGGTTCATTTATCTCCTATATTCTCCATCCAGGAGTGTAACCACGTGTACTGGCATTCGGTTCCCGGACCAATCAGGCATCTCAACGAATCCTTTCGTGTTTGAGGGTCAGTTTTGTGCAGGTGGCTGTTGCCGACTTTCAGGGTTCCTAAATAATCTGGCTGCCGCCAGGCGATTTTATTCAACTTCAGGGAACCGCTATCATAGCCAGATGTTCAAACAACACCGATCAATCACTCTGGCTGCAGGTGAGCTTGTGTTGAACAACAGAAACATTTGTAAAATGAAAATCTCGGTCAGGGCAGTTGTGCCCGCCTTGTATAGAATCATATAAAACGAATAAACAAATACATAAATAAATGAATAAATGAATGAATAAATAAAATCACAGATCCGAATTACCACCGAAATTTATCTTCCGCCACTACATGCCGACAGGAGACCTTTGGGTCTATAACTAGGTCGGATGCCAAAAAATAAATAAATAAATAAATAAATAAATAAATAAATGAATAAAAAATAAAATAATAATGATAATGATAATAATAATGATTATAATAATAATGATAAATAAATAAAAAATATAATAATACAATTAATAATAAATAAGATACGTGAATAGATAAATAGCTAAAGTTAAATAATAAAACCAACAGGTAAATAGTAAAAACAATAAGTTGACAGATAAATAATAATATTATTTTTTTCGTTCATAACGTTATGCGTAAGGTTGCTAACACAAGGACAGACAAGTGAGCACGACCGAAAACATAACCACCTTGTCAAGGGTAAAAATTACAAAAACAGCGATGAAATCTGACACTCGGAGGAGATCTGTGTAATATGTTGGGGCAAGCCTTAATGTACCTTTGGATATGAGGCTTTGAATGACGCTCATATTCATCAATCCTATGAAAAGAGTAGAAAGAGGAGGAGGAAAAGGAGAAAAAGGAGGAGGATGAAGAAGAGGAAGAAGAAAAGGAAGAGAAGAAAAAGAAGGGAAGAAGGAGGAAGAGGAGAAAGAAAGGAGAAGGTGAAGAAGGAAAATGAGGAAAAGGAAGTGGAGGAAAAGGAAGAGAAGAAAGTAGACGAAAGAGAGGAGTAAGAGAAGGAGTAAGAGGAGGAAGAGGAGGAAGAGAAGTGAGAAGTAGAGGAAGAAGAGGAAGAAAAAGAAGAAGAGGAGGAGTAAGAGGAGAAAGAAGAGGAGTAAGAAGTAGAGGAAGAAGAGGAAGAAAAAGAAGAAGAGGAGTAAGAGGAGAAAAAAGGAGAAGAGGAAGAGGAGAAGTAAGAGGAGAAAGAAGAGTAAGAGGGGGAAGAGGAGGAGGAAGAAGAGGAAGGAGGAGAAAGAGAAGAGGAGTAAGAGGAGGAAGAGGGGAAGAAGAGTAAGAGGAGGATGAGGAGAAAGAGGAGTAAAAGGAGGAAGAAGAAGAGGAAGAGGAGGTGGTAGCTAAGTAAGGCCGAGCAGCCATCCATGTTTGGATCGTCCATAGAAAACACTTGGTGACGTCACGGCCGAGGGAGCTTCGTTCTTCGAAAAAAAAAAAAAAATATCGCACCTGCCCCCTTCCTCCCTCCCCCCATTGTCACGGAAACAATTGCCTTTAGCGTCAGCCCCACTTTCGACGTGGGGCAACATCTTTGGGGGGGAAGGAGAGGAGAGGGGGAGAGGGAGGGGGAGGTGATCTTTTGATTGTAGAAAGGTGCACGAGATTACCCACAAGGACAGAAACGCTGGTAAACTACAGTCCATAACAACAACAATAACAACAATCCCTTCCCTTTCAGCTCATCCACGTTACGTTAATATACCTTTCAACAGAGAAGCATAAATCAGTAAATTGTGTCTGTCAAGGGGACTTCGATAAATAGTCTCCACTGAGACTTTGGATCTTTAGATGAATTTGTTCTTCTTCATCCAATGTTGGAGAAGAACAAAGTTCTGTTAAGAACGTGTTCTTCCCCCTCCCCTCCCCTCCTCCTGCTCTTCCTCCTCCTCCTCCTTCTTTTTCTGCTTCTTCTTCTTCCTCTGTTTTTTCTTCTTCTGCTTCTCCCTCTTCTTCTTTTTCTGCCTTTGCCTCCTCCTCCTCCTCTTCTTCTTCTTCTTATATTTCTTCTTCTGCTTCTGTTTCTTCTTCTGTTTCTTCTTTTCCTGCTTCTTCTTCTGCTTCTTCCTCTTTTTTTTCTGATTCTTCCTCTTCTCTTGATTCTCCTTCTCTTTTTCTCCTTCTCCTTCTGTCACAAGCACATGCTCTCCAAATTAGTTGACCAGCGATGGACAAGATAGGCTCCGACGCGACGCGAAGGACCTGGAGACGGGAATAGTTCGAGACGCGAATACCGAGACGCAGAGTAGATGAGACGAACTGTCATGTAACAAGGGGAAACGGACAATACCCCCAACGGACAAAACCCCAATCGGTGAAAACTGTTAGGTTAGATCAGGTTACGTTAGGTTAGGTTAGGTTAGGTTAGGTCAGGTTAGGTTAGGTTAAGTTAGGTTAGGTTACGTTAGGTTAAGTTAGGTTAGGTTACGTTAGGTTAGGTTATGTCCTCTCCCCAATTTTCCTTTTGGAGTTTTGTCTGCTATGTAGAGTGTGGTTTTGTCCGACGGGGTTTTGTCATGTGTTCTGTGGCAAGGGGGATCTTTAGTAAAATTGAAGACATACACATGCACACACACACACACACACGCACACACACACACACACATACACACTTACAGAACTCCTTTACAAGTTTGAAAGCGGGGTACACCGTGTGAATTTGGATATGGGTTTTTTAACTTTTCCTATTTCATACTCAGTATTTTGTAATGCATTTGTGTCTTCCTTGTCCAATGTTATTAATTTGTCACAATGCCTCACCTTATATATACATACATACATATATATATATGTGTGTGTGTGTGTGTGTGTATTCACCTTGGTCTTTGGATCACGTGTTGGACTCGTGATCGACAGCTATTTCCCTCCCGGAAGAGAGCTCAGAGCTCGTATGACCGATCTATAGGTAATGCTATGACCTTTCACACACACACACACACCCAACTCCCCGCCCACGAGTCAGAGTAACGACCCGAAGCGCAGCGATATCGAAATAATTTCGGCCCTGGGCAGGATTCGAACCATGTACTGCGAGCACCATCGTACTTCCCAGTCCAGCGCTCTACCAACCGCGCTACCGAGTCGCGCGCGCGTGTGTGTGTGTGTTGTGTGTGTGTGTGTGTGTGTGTGTGTGTGTGTGTGTGTGTGTGTGTGTGTGTGTGTGTGTGTGTGTGTGTGTGTGTGTGTGTGTGTGTGTGTGTGTGTTTGCCTTGCCTGTTGTCATGTAATTCCATACACCTGAAGGAAACACCTTCACAGCGAAGAGAGTTAAGAAACTTCCTCTTATCTGTTACAAGTTGTTTACGCGAGTAAATCTCCCCCAAGTTGGTGTGAATAGAAGCAAGGAACCTCTGCGTGTTCCCAGTAATGAGGTCAAGACACGAACGACGTCGCGAAGACGAAGGCGAAGACACAACGTCGACGTGCAAGAAGTACTGTTCCGTTCCCTTCAATATGGCGATGTGACTTATCGATTTTCGTCCGACAAAAGACGGGCGATTTTATGAGGGGCCGCGTTCTGGGCCGAAAGGGGGTCTCGATCGAGTGTGTCTTTTCAGAATGGGGGGCGGGTGTCACCTTCCTCAAAGGAATAAGATAATTTGTTACTTGAACAAAAAGGAAAAAGAATAAGCAAAGTAGGTCGTTATGGAGTGTGTTTCAAATTTCGTGGCGGTTAAGATGGGGGACGGAGTGTTGTTGTTGTTGTTGTTGTTGGTGGTGGTGGTGGTGGTGGTGGTGGTGGTGGCAGTGTCGGTGGTGGTAGTGGTAATGATGGTGGTGGCAGTGGTAATGGTAATGATACTGGTAACGATTTTGGCAATGGTATTCGGAAGGGCACTTTTAATTGTATTGGTAATTGTACTGGTAAAGGTATTGGTAATGGTATTGGTACTGGCACTGGTAATTGTAACTGCAATGATAATGACTG
This sequence comes from Oratosquilla oratoria, assembly GCF_046742065.1. Classification (NCBI taxonomy): domain Eukaryota; kingdom Metazoa; phylum Arthropoda; class Malacostraca; order Stomatopoda; family Squillidae; genus Oratosquilla; species Oratosquilla oratoria. Next base: position 39,283,991 of record NC_134813.1, on the reverse strand, counting down.
TAAACGCGGTGGTAACTGAGGTAACATTAGTAACAGAAGCGATTCCAATGTATTTAGTAGTAGTGTTGGACTTGTGATCGACAGCTATTTCCCTCCCGGAAGAGAGCTCAAAGCTCAAATATGACCGAGCTATGGGTAATGTTGTCACCTTACACATACACACACACCCAACTCCCTGTCCACGAGTTGGAGTAACGACTCGCAGCGCAGCGATACTAAAATTATTTCAGGCCTGGGCGGGATTCGAACTTAGACCGCTGTAGCAGTGGTTGCCAGAAACGTGTGTGTGTGTGTGTGTGTGTGTGTGTGTGTGTGTGTGTGTATTTTACCTAGTTGTATTTACCTAGTTTATTTACTTAGTTGTATTTACCTAGTTGTATTTTACGGGAAGAGAGCTATGCTCGCAGTGACCCGCTTTTATATCTTTCAATGTGTGTGTGTGTGTGTGTGTGTGTGTGTGTGTGTGTGTGTGTGTGTGTGTGTGTGTGTGTGTGTGTGTGTGTGTGTGTGTGTGTGTGTGTGTTGAAGCTGCAGACGACCTTGCTCTTCCTCTTGACAGTGGAAGAGAATGACGTCATTCTTCATTCCACCTCCTCCACCCCCTCCACCGCCACCACTCTCCCCCATCACGACCACAAAAGCCAATACGAGGATAAATCACATTCCACCCACAGGAAGGTCGGGCTGGGAACACTGGTCTGGAGCTACACCATCAACAACACCAAAAACAACAACAATAACCCAACCACAACTACCACAACCCATCATCATCACTATCATCACCAACACCATCATCACCTACAACAACAGCAACGAAACAACGACAGCATAAAAAACAACAACACCACCATTACCATTACCACCACCAACAACAACAACAAAACAATGACAGCAACATATACAACACCACCCTGTAGGTAAACAAAAGAGGGAACGGCGACATGAGAGTCCTTCAGCCTCACGCAGACACTGTCACCGTTGCCGTGTTTCGTATCTGAGCCGAAGAGCGGAGACAGACGCCTCAACGGACGGCTGCCCTTGGTGCATATACACTTGTCGGCTTCAACGTGGAGTCCGCACTTCCAACATGGACTCCTACTAGGGATCCAACGAGCTTTAAAACTGAGGTAGTTAACAAAATATATAAATCTCAGTTGGATACCAGACAATTAGACAAGTTTTCGTCGAATGCCTGGTGATTTTATTCAGTGTTGATGTGGCCATACGGAGGTTAAGCAACAGTGATTCATAAGTGTAAGGTTCATGAAAAAAAAATTAAACTTGTCCATGCAGACTGCTTGAACAGGGAATTCTTTCACTTGAATATAACCTGCGTGATAGCTTCCTGGTGATTTCATTCAGTGTTGAAGTGGCCATACGGAGGTTAAACAACAGTAATTCATAAGCGTAAGGTTCATGGGAAATTTTCGACTTGTTCATGCAGACTGCTTGCACAGGGAATCCTTTCACTTGAATATAACCTGCACGATAGCTACCTGTACAGCGACAGCCTGTAATCGGAACAGACTCTTCAGGGGCAGTGTACACTATGACCAGGCAAGATCGGCGCGCCCTGCACAGTGAGGGTGTGGGAGGGGGTGGGTGGGAGTTCTTGCATGAAAAGTACACGCACGCACGCATGCAAGGGGAGTGTGTTTGCATGCACGGCTTCAACACAAGGAGCTGAAGTTGGTGCAAAGAGCAACGTTTGCACAGTGCAAAGGCCCGCTTGGCTGAACATGAGCAACAAGCTGGGCACCAAGGACTCGAAAAGTTTCTGGGCACAAGAAGAGACCTAGCAATAAAGGCTATCTTCCTATACGGTCCTGGTGTAATTTGATCCTTGTTGGGAGACTTGGCACGGCACAAAAGTGCTCGAGAGGTCTCACAGAACCAATGGGCTGGAGATATGGAGATCTTTCGGGAGACTCTGCCACAGGAAGGAAGAGGTTCTGAAACACTACGAAACCGTAGAGGGAAAGAAGAAAGGATTACGATTATTCAAAGACATGGAAGGCGTCTTGGAAAAAAAAATACGAATGAAGATTAAAACTTGCAAACCCGGCTCGAACCATCATGGTGAGGTCCATAGGCTGTACCATTCCCTAAGGGACAGACTGGCGATCCTGCAGTGCAACCTCATGACTGAGCACCCTCACTTTCGGATAATACTGGTTGGGGTGGCAGTGGCAGAGGGAGGCCATAGGGCACTTGAATATTGTTATCTTTCTGTTGACCCCTAACCTTCCCAATTTCCACATAGAACAAGGCGATTTTATTCAGCTTTGTAAAAAGACACAGACAGACAGACAAACAGAGAGACAGAGAAGGAGGAGAAGGAGAGAGAGAGAGAGAGATAGAGAGAGAGAGAGAGAGGAGAAAGAGAGAGATTCTTGTACCTCATATATAAGGGTTCTACAGGCATTAGACGGGGTTTAAGGCTGGAAAATGCTGGAAAAATGTGGAGGATTCTGAACACTGGCTCATGGAGCGCATTGCCCTGAAATAATGATAAGAAAGGGAAGCCCAGGCTTTCTTAATGGAAATGAAAATGAACACAACAGGTCTGATGGAGATGATGCACCTGTAGCAATTGAAGAAATTGCATGGAGAAAATGATTTACTATTATTATTATATTATTATTAGTATTAGTCGTTATCATCATTACTATTTTAATCTATCTTTTTATTTATTTATTTTCTTGCCGCTAAGGGAAAGGTATAAAGTCCATGTGTAGGAAATGCTACAATCAACAAAATATTAACTTTGAGAATGACGTGTGTTAGGTTAGGTTAGATTAAGTTAGGCTAGGTTAGGTTGAGTTAGGTTAAATTAAGTTGAGTTAGGTTTGGATATGTTATTTCGGGTTTAGTTAGGTTCACTATTATCATTGCTATTTTAATTTATCTTTTTATTTATTTATTTTCTTGCTGCTAAAGGAAAAGTATAAAGTCCTTGTTTAGAAAATGCTACGATAAACAAAACGACGTGAGGAAATGTCACCCTCATCATTTCACACATCTCCACCCGTGAAAATGATGAATCATAAATCAGTCTTCCGTGACAGTTGACAAGATATATTCAGTCATGGAAGCTCTGAATTAATAATAATTCCAACGAGAATGGACAGGTCAAATGTTACGGGCTGTTATCACGAATGATATATTCATAATCTCCAACTTACAGCTCACACATTATGGAGCTGTAATTTACATTAACCTACAGTTGGTATTTTTTAATATATATATATATATATATATAATATATAAAATATATATATATATATGTATATATAATATATATACATTATATATATATATATATATATATATATATATATATATATATATATATATAATTTCATGGAAACCATTGAGACTACGTCATCGGAAGAAATATAATGGGACTGGACGAGAAGGAAAAAAAAAGTTTGAATTGAATAGAAACATTTTGAATGAAACGACATTCTTTGGAAATTGCTGACTAGATGCAGTGAATGTTGGAAGAATGAGGCAAGAGAGAGAAACCAGATTGATGGATACAAGAAGGGTGGCTGGAGGATCCAAGGGAACAATGAATCCAAAGAAAATGTCCAAGCAAGGATAAGATTGGATAAGAGAACGTATGATTACAAGAAACGAAGAAGGATTGCTGTTCAAAGGGAGTTATCAGCGGACGCTGAGAACAGCACACTCAAATATACTGACAACGGAGAAAGATGGGAATAATCTGGTTGAAGAATAAGACAAGATAAGGAAATAATAAAAATGAGAGGACTGTCTTTCTTGGATGGTTTGGAGAGGTAGGGACCATTGTGATCGTATAGAGAGTGAAAGCAAAACAGACACAGAAAAGAAACGAAGAAATATGGTTGGAAAACACTTCAAGAAAACAATAACGTGATAAGCAGGGTTGCCATACGTACGATAATTATCGTACATATACAATTATTTGACCCTCTTTACGATGTACGATAGTGTTCATCATTACCGTACAGTTTGTACGATACTTTTGTGTATTTCGTACGATTTGTACGATAATATTCGATGTTTATTAAATAGTTGTACGATAATATTGTGTTCAGAATCTGGCAACCCTGGTGACAGGTTAGTGTGAGAGAAGTTGAAGAACGAACAAAGAAGATGAACGATAAACGAAATAAAATGAAACAACATGAAACAAAATTAAATAAAATAACAAAAAGAGGGAGATGATGGCCACTATGACAGGCGCAAAGGTAACTAGAAGTGGTTTATTTCATCATTCTAGTCTATT
>NC_134813.1:39269715-39274715 GCF_046742065.1 Oratosquilla oratoria | reverse complement strand
TGGGTGAAGTGGTAAGAGGAGAATGAAGGAGGAGGAGGAGGAGGAGGAGGAGGATGGGGAGGAGAAGGAGGAGGGAAGGAGAAGGAGGAGAAGGAGGAGGAGGGAAGGAGGAGGAGAAGAGGAGGAGGAGAAGGAGGAGGAGGAGGAAAGGAGGAGGAGGAGGAGGAGGAGGAGGAGGAGGAGGAGGAGGAGAGGAGGAGGAGGAGGAGAGGAGGAGGAGGAGAGGAGGAGGAGGAGGAGGAGAGGAGGAGGAGGGGAGGAGGAGGAGGGGGAGGAGAAAAAGGAGGAGGGGAGAAGAATGGAGGAGGAAGAGGAGGAGGGGAGAAGAATGGAGGAGGAAACTGGAGAGGAGTAAGAGGACGGAAGACCGAGGTCATGAAGACAGGGAAGAGGAGGGGGGGAAAGAGAAGAAGAATAAGAGGTCATGGAGAGGGGAGAGGAACAGAAGAGGGGAAGAGGAGGAGGTCATGTGAGGAGGAGGGGGGAGGGGAGGAGAGGAAAAGAAGAGGAGGGGGAGGGGGAGAGGAGGGGTGGAGGGGGAGGGGGAGAGGAGGGGTGGAGAGGGAGGGGAGGAGGTCACAAAGAGGGGAGAGGAGGGGAGGAAGGGGGGAGAGAGGCCATGAGGAGGGGGATATAGATGGATAGGACGAGGTAAGGAGGAGGGGGAGGAGGGAAGAGGATGGGAAGAGGAAGGGGGAAATGAAGGGAAATGGGAAGGGGAAAGGAAGAGGAAAAAGAAAGAGGAAAAAGGAAAAGGAGGAAAAGGAGAACAAGGAGGAAAAGTAAAAAAAAAGAGGAAAAGGAAGAGGGAGAGGAGGAGGAGGAAGAGGAGGGGAAAGGAGGAAGAAGAGGAGGGAAAAGGAAGAGGAGGAAGAGAAGGAGGAGGAGGAAGGGAAGGAGGAGGAAGAGGAGGAGGAAGAGGAGGAGGAAGAGGAAGAGGGGAGGAGGAGTACGAGGGGAAGGAGGAGGAGGAGGATAGGAGGAGTACGAGGAGGAGGAGGAGGAGGATAGGAGGAGTACGAGGAGGAGGAGGAAGAGGAGGAGGATAGGAGGAGGAAGAGGAGGAGGAGGAGGAGGAGGAGGAGGAGGATAGGAGGAGGAGGAAGAGGAGGAAGAAGAGGAGGAGGAGGAAGAGGAGGAGGAGGATGGGAGAACGAGTTCGAGTTTCTTCACCAGCAGAAGCGAAGCGAAGCGAAGAGAGCTCTCAAGCTTAAGCGAGAACAAACTGAATCGGCTCTCGAGTTCTCCCGAAGAATCGTGGATGACGAATCCAGAAGAACACGAAAATGTACGCGCACGCACGCACGCACACACACACACAAAGGATTACAAAGGAGGAGCATGCCGACAGGAGACCTTTTGGTCCATAACTAGGCCGGATACGAAAAAAATATGATGAATAAATATAAAAATAAAAATAAAATAAAATAAAAATACATATATAATACACACACACACACACGACTCGGTGGCGCAGTTGGTAGATCTCCCGACCGCTACTACGGCGATCTGGGTCCGAATCCCGCCCAGGGCTGAAATAATTTCATTATCGATGCGCTCAGAGTCGTTACTCCAACTCTCGTGGGCAAGGAGATGGGTGTGTGTGCCCGTGTAAGGTCATATAAGAGCTCTGAGGTCTCGTCCGGGGGGGGGGGGGAAATAGCTGTCGATCACGAATCCAACACGTGATCCAAGACCATGGTGAATCACACACACATTGTAACACGGCTCGATGGTGTGGTGGTACCGTGCTCGATCATTAATTCAGCCATCCGAGTTCGAGTCCTCGCCTAGAACTGAAACTTTCAGCATCAGTCCACTGCAAACTGGTACTCCAGCTCTGGTGTGTGTGTGTGTGTGTGTGTGTGTGTGTGTGTGTGTGTGTGTGTGTGTGTGTGTGTGTGTGTGTGTGTGTGTGTGTGTGTGTGTGTGTGTGTGTGTGTGTGTGTGTGTGTGTGTGTGTGTGTGTGTGTGTGTGTGTGTGTGTGTGTGTGTGTGTGTGTGTGTGTGTGTGTGTGTGTGTGTGTGTGTGTGTGTGTGTAAAGTCACATCACTACCTACAGATCGTGCCATGTATGAGCTCTGAACTCTCACCCGGTTGTGTAACAGCTGTCGATCATGTGTCCAGCACGTGAACCACAACTGTTGTGAATCATACACACACACGCGCGCGCGCGTTTCTACATAAGAACTTGATGACGCAATCTTCTTTATCAGACATAAACAAGACAGGCGACTTGATAAAAGAATTATTGGTTGGTTGAACCATGTTTTATAAACGATTGGTGAACCTGATTCGAGGCCTCATTCTGACGTATATGGGGGCGGGGGTTACCATAATATCAATCACCTTTCTATCTTATACAAATTTATCTAACACAGTTACGTCCATTGTTAGCAACTTGACTAAAATCACCAACTCTTGAATTATCTTCAGAAAAAGAGACTTAACGAAGATGGAGTATGAATCACCTTAACTTGGTTCGTTTATTTCACCTTGGCATAAATAAGCCCCGCCCCCTTTTCCTCCGACGATATCTTAGCCAATGACGAGAGAGGGGAAAAAGTAGGTATGAAACGAGAGCGCGCTGATTGTTGGCCGTTTGTTCACCAATCACAGTTTTTCTTTTACTGCAAACCAATCACATTCTTTCTTTTCCTGTTGACCAATCAGAAGCTTTTCTTTCACCCTCACCAATCACAAGTCTTTCTTTCTGTGCCAGCCAATCATATGCGCCGAAGAGAGAACAGGAATCATCACTTCACAACAGGTCTAACATTGAGCAATGAAGGATTTTACTTAAATTGACGTCCAACAATTATATTCAGTTTAGAAAGACCACAGAGACTCCTAGAGTCACCAAAAAATCTCGACAGATCTGATATATATATATATATATATATATATATATATATATATATATATATATATATATATATATTATTATCATCATTATTATTATTATTATTATTACAAGTCGATTCTATTTAACTTAGAGAAAAGTCAGTACAACGGGATAAGTCATTAAACTTGACACACGAGTTGAAGAAGTAAAGAGAGTTGATCTTCAAATGAATAAAGACGTATTACGGCGTATTAAAGCGTAATGAGGCGTATTACGACATAAGGCGTGTTAAATAATATGAAGTAATAAGGCGTATTATGGCGCATTAAAGCGTATTAAGGCGTGTAAGGAGATTAGGAGGCCTGACGGGGAGACTGCCAAGATATTACGACGTATTAAAGCGTAATGAGACGTATTACGGCATAATGCGTGTTAAAGAATATGAAGTAATATGTAGTAATATGAAGTAATATGTAGTAATATGAAGTAATATGTAGTAATATGAAATAATATGTAGTAATATGAATTAATATGTAGTAATATGAAGTAATAAGGCGTATTAAAGCGTATTAAGGCGTGTAAAGGGGATTGGGAGGCCTATTAGGTGATGAGAAGGCGTAAGTGTGGATGATAAGGAGTTTGAAGAGAGCGAGATAGCGTACGAATGTGTGATAAGACTTTGGGAAGATTTAAAGAAACATTAAAAAGCCTAACGGTGGTATTCTTAAAGAAATTCTTTCCTTACATAAATATTTCCTTGTATAAATCTTATGTAAATCCTTGTGAGGGAAAGATTTTTTTTCTAAGAATGCCATCGTAAGAATCTTACGGTGATATTCTTTTGAAAATCTTTCCTTATATTAATCTTATATAAATCCTTGTAAGGGGAAGAATTTTTTTTAAGAATACCACAGTAAATTCCTTCGCAACGGTGACTCGATTCACAGGTTTTATTCTGGCTAAAACCGGATGATTTTAATCGTTTAAGGGCGGAATCCCAGCCTCAAGGTGTGTGTGGAGTTGTGAGGGGAGTGTGGAGGAAGAGTGTGGAGGGGAGGAAACGCCTTGAGAAGGACGCGACCTTGTGTGGAGGAGAGGAGGAGGAGGAGGAGTAGGAGAGGAGGAGGAGGAGAAAAAGGCGACAGAGGAGGTGGACGAGGAAGAGGAGGGGGAGATGAAATTGGAGAAGGTGAAGGAGGAGGAGGAGGAGGAGGTGGAGGAGAATAGAGGAAGTAGAGGAGAAGGTGGAAGAGGAGGTGAAAGATAGGGAGGAGGAGGAGGGGAAAGAGGCGGAAGAAGAGGAAGAGGAAAATGATCAAGAAAAGGAAGTAAAGGAAGAGGTGGAGGAGGAAGAAGAGGTAAAGGATCAAGAGGAGGAAGAGGAAGAGGTAAAGGATCTAGAGGAGGAGGAGGAAGAGGAGGTGAAGGAGGAGGAAGAAGAGGAGGAGGAAGAAGAGGAGGAAGAAGAGGAAGAAGAGGAAAAGGAAGAGGAGGAAGATGAAAAGGAAGAGGAAAAGGAGGAAGAGGAGGAAGAAGAAGAGGAGGAAGAGGAGGAGGAGGAGGAAGAAGAAAGCGAGAGAAAGGGGCGATAGCCCAAAGCTGAACACCAGCCAGAACGGTCTGTTGACTTTGCCAGATTTGCATTTCCTTCCCTGTAGCCGAGACAGAAGGCTTCTCCGGCAGAGGAGGCGGCGGCCCAAAGCCCCCATCCAGAAGCCCCCCTCCCCCTCCCGAAGCCCCCTCCCGCTTCCAGAAGTCCCCCCCTTCCAGAAGCCCGCCTGCCCCCTTCCAGAAGCTCCCTCCCCGTTCCAGAAGACTCCTGCCCCATCCAGAAGCCCCCTGCCCCTTCCAGAAGCCCGCCTGCCCTTTCCCAAAGCCCCCCCTTTCCAGAAGCCCCTTCCCCGTTCCAGAAGCCTCCTGCCCTTTCCAGAACCCTCCTCCCCCTTCCCAAAGCCCCCTGCCCGTTCCAGAAGGCCCCTGTCCCATCCAGAAGCCTCCTCCCCCTTCCCGAAGTCCCCTTCCCGTCCCCGAAGTCCCCTCCCCGTTCCAGAAGGCCCCTGTCCCCTTCCCGAAGCCCCCTGTCCCCTTCCCGAAGCCCCCTGCCCCTTCCCAAAGCCCCCTGCCCCCTCCCCTTCCCCTCCGCCCTCTTTCCAG
>NC_134813.1:39247215-39259715 GCF_046742065.1 Oratosquilla oratoria | reverse complement strand
TAACTGAAGGAATTTTTTTTTTATCATATTTATCAATAACAGAAGAAAATATTCTTTCTATCATAGTTATCATTAACTGAAGAAAATAGTCTTTTGTGTTATATTTATCATTAACTGAAGTTAATAGTCTTTTGTATCATATTTATCATTAACTTAAGAAAATAGTCTTTTGTATCATATTTATCATTAACTGAAGTTAATAGTCTTTTGTATTATATTTATTATTAACTAAAGAAAATAGTCTTTTGTATTATATCTATCATTAACTGAAGAAAATATTCTTTTTATATTTATTAGCTGAAGAAAATAATCTTTTGAATCATATTCATCATTAACTTAAGAAAATGGTCTTATATGTCATATTTATCATTAACTGAAGAAAACGGTCTTTTGTGTCATATCTATTAACTGAAGAAAATAATGTTTTGTGTTATATTTATCATTAACTGAAGAAAATAGTCTTTTTATCATATCATTAACTGAAGAAAATAGTCTTTTGAATTATATTCATCATTAACTGAAGAAAATGGTCTTTTGTGTCATATTTACTATTAACTGAAGAAAATAGTCTTTTGTGTTATATTTATCATTAATTGAAGAAAATAGTCTTTTGTATTATATCATTAACTGAAGAAATTAGTCTTTTGTATCAAATTTATCATTAACTGAAGAAAATTGTTTTGTATCATATTTATCATTAACTGAAAAAAAATTGTATCATATTTATCAATAACAGAAGAAAATAGTCTTTTGTATCATATTTATCATTAACTGAAGAAAATAGTCTTTTGTATAAAATTCATCATTATTATATTTAGCGCCATTGAAACAATTATTTATTGTGCTCTTATCATTATTCGTATAATTACACGTACTGTTAGTAATACAGATATTATGATTATCTTATCGGGAGATTACCCATGGACCAATGGGTCCTTTACTTCAATACTCTTCTATTGTATTTCAATACAATGTATCGATGGATCTATTTCCATTAACCACGGAACCATTAATAAACTAGTGCCAAATGGACATTATGCATAACTTCTTTTTGTAGAGCAACCGAGAATTTTTACATAATCAACAAAAATGTACGAGAAATTTTAAGATAATATATGCGTAGTTTCTCCTATTTCTATTATTTTTCTTAAGAAAATAATGAAATTATTACATTTCCTTTAGTGGCAAGGTTAGGAAATAAGAGATTTAACTAAAGTAACCCCTAATTGAATAAAGTTCTCTGGATTAAGCCTAAATAAAATACTTAAAGATGCCTAAGTCGTCGCTTTAAATGTACTGAAGATTTTTTGTCCAAATATGGATCCTTTTCGACTAAACTGAACTCTTTGAATAATAATAATGAAAAAAGGAAAAATTAAATTTTCAACCAATCAAAAGCCTTCCCGTGTCTGAAGAGACCTTCTTGAAAAAAAAAAGAAGAAAAAAAAAATCCTCAAGCTTAACATTCCAAAGTTATTGGTGGTTTCTGAAATAATTTTCATAAAAGTCAAAATAGAATTCCAAAATATGAGTATTCTTTGATGATTCGACTAGTTCTTTGTTCTTTGTCACATATCGTTTTCTTTTGATCGAGAGTAAAGAAAACGGAATGAAAAATTAAGTTTAATTGTGTACTTTTCTATTTCTTGTATATAAACGTATACCCCTACTGTAACTCCACCACGCACACACACGCACACACACACACACACACACACACACACACACACACACACACACACACACATGCACACACAGGTAAACACACACACACATGCACACACAATCACACACAGGCAAACACACACACACACACACACACACACACACACACACACACACACACACACACACACACACACACACACACACACACACATAGGGCTGAAATAATTTCAGTATCACTGCGATGCGAGTCGTTACTCCAACTCTCGTGTGCGGGGAGTTGGGTATGTGTGTGCTTGTAAGGTCACAGCATTAACCATGAATCGGTCATGCATGAGTTCTGAGCTCTCTTCCGGGAGGAAATAGCTGTAAATCACGAGTCCAACACGAGATCCAAGACCATGGTGAATCACACACACACACACACACACACACACACACACACACACACACACACACACACACACACACAGTGAGGAGATATAGCCTAGGCAGGAATCATACATGGTCTCTGAGCTCTCATCCAGTAGGGTAATAGCTGTCGATCACGAGCACAGGACACAATAATCTTCCTTGAACGAGAAATTTCATATAATGACGTTGCAACTTGCCTCTCCTCTCCTCTCCTCTCTCTCTCTCTCTCGTAATTACTGCGACACCCCCCCTCCTTCGCCGACCTAAGTCGACCTTCCGACCCAAGTTGACCTCAAATCTTAAGAGCTGAAGACACCAGAGGCTTTGAAACGCGTCGAGGTGAGAGGAGAAAGAGAGAGAGAGAGAGAGAGAGAGAGAGAGAGAGAGAGAGAGAGAGAGAGAGAGAGAGAGAGAGAGAGAGAGAGAGAGAGAGAGAGAGAGAGAGAGGCGGGGAAGGAGGAAGAAGAGGAGAGAAAACTGAAGGATGTAGAGGTGGAAGGAGAGGAGGAACGAGAGAAGGAATGAGAGGAGAAAGGAGAGGAGGAAGAGAAGAAAAGAGAGGAGAAGAAAGACAGACGTAAGAAGAATAGAAAAGAGAGAAGGGAGGAGAGAAAGGAGAAGTGGAAGTAGAAGAGGAGAGGAGAAAATGGAAAATCAAAAGATTGAGGAAGAAGGATCATGAGAAAGGATAGAGAGAACTCACATTAGAGGGAAGAAAAGGAGGTAGAAGGAGATTGTTCCAGACCAAATTCCAGACCAAATTCTGAGCCAAGTTCCAGGCCACGTTCCGGGTAAAATTCCGGAACAACTTTTCGGCCAAAATCGAGCGAATTGTAGGCCAATTCCGGGCCAAATTCCGGACCAATTTTGGTTCAGTTCCGAGCCAGATTCAGAGCTAAGCACCAGGCCACGTTTCTGAACAACTTCCGGTCCAATTTCGATTAATATGCTGAGGCACACAATTTCTGCTCTTTCTGGTCATGATGGCGGTGCAGGAGGTCATTGAGGAGGAGGTTCCGTGAGTGGAAAGGGGAGGAGGAGGAGGAGGAGGAGGAGGAATAAGAGGAGAAAGAGGAAAGGGGTGGCGAAGTAAGAGGAGGAGGAGGAAGAGGAGGAAAAAGAGGAGAAAGAGGAGGGGTGGAGAAGAGGAGGAGGAAGAGGAGGAAGAAGAGGAAGAGGAGGAGGAGGAGGAGATGGAGGAGGAGGAGGAGGAGGAAGACGAGAAAGAGGAGGAGGAGGAGGAGGAAGACGAGAAAGAGGAGGGGGAGGAGGAGGAGGAGGAGACAGAGAAAGACAACCCTAAAGTCTTACTGGGCAAATGTGATTTACACACGAAGTTCTCAGACGATGAGAGGCTGGACGAGGTGGCAAAGGCAGTCGATGTATAGCGGTGGTTCTCAAACTTTTCTCTATCATTCCCCCCTACAACCAGTTTAATCATGTGGATTTCCCTCTTCATGACAAGACACACTGTGACTATTTTGCTAATCTATTTTAAAAATGTACAAATAAACATAGTTACATAGTAAACTACACCGCCCATCTACAACAGGCATACTCTACCTCAGGTATGAGAAAATCCATATTTGTGTGTGTGTTGTGTGTGTGTGTGTGTGTGTGTGTGTGTGTGTTGTGTGTGTGTGTGTGTGTGTGTGTGTGTGTGTGTGTGTGTGTGTGTGTGTATATACATATATATATATATTTTTTTTTCTTTTCTTTTCTTTTACTAGTAGGTAGTGTAACTATTTCCCCCCTGGTAACTTCAAATTTCCCCTAGGGTGAAATTTCCCCCAGTTTGGGAAATGCTGATGTATAGTCTTCACCTTCTCATTATTGTAATCGTTATTTCTTTTAAAGAAGATTCTTGTGTTCTTCGTTCTTCCAGGAAGTCGCTGTTAAGTCCTCACCTTCTCGTTATCATTAAGAACATTCTTGTGTTCTTCGTTTTTCCAGGAAGTCGCTGTGTAGTTTTCACCCTCTAATTATAATCCTTTCTCTTACAAAGATTCTTGTCTTCTTCGTGTGTTCTTCGTTCTCAACCTAAACCTTACGAAGAGAGGCTTAGGCACCTGAACTTACACCCTCTGGAAAGACGCAGAGTGCGGGGTGATCTAATAGAGGTGTTCAAGTGGATCAAAGGCTTTAACAAGGGTGACGCAAAGTCATCATATTAAGACAACAGGCAGGAGTCGCAGTACTGAATCTAAATTGGACAAATTTAAATTTAAGAAGGAAATAGGAAAGAATTGGTATACTAATAGGGTGGTCAACGAATGGAATAGACTTAGTAACCATGTAGTGAGCGCTGAAACTATCGGTTGTTTTAGGAAGCGGTTAGACAACTTTATGGATGGGGATAACAGGTGGTAATGGACATGGAACTGGCTAGTGTAGGCCTTATGGCCTCTTGCAGTCTCCTTCATTCTTATGTTCTTAGGAGTGAAACTGAAGACGGTGTCACAAGTTGAAGCTCAAAGACTCTTTGTGTCCTTGAAGAACACTAATTGGTCTCTGAAGACCCTTCCATGATCCATGGAGGTCCTCCACTTTCACGAACTCAAGGTCGAAGTCCGTCTTCAGCCGAAGAAAACCCCCAACGCATTAAAGGGCCAAAGACGGCGAACTCTTTATATTCTATTCTGGCTAACATCAGAGGATTTCATTCACACAAGAAAGAATCCTACGAGACGGGTCCTGTGGCCATCAACGCGTGAATAAAATCACCTGACGGCATACAGAACGAAGACTTCCGTGATACGGGAGTTATCAATGTTGCAATTGATGCTCATTAATCGGGATTGCTAATAACGAGTCTGTTAACGAGCACGAACAACTCCCCCTAGTGCCCACTCCCCCCTACATCCCACTCCCTCCCACCGCCCACTCCCCCCCACCGCCCACTCCCCCCCATCGCCTCTTCCTCCCACCCACCGCCCACTCCCCCCGGGTCAGCGGTCGCTACGGCCTGTGGCTCTTAAAGGTGGGCGTCTATTTAAATGGAGGGTCGGGTGAGTGAGGGGGGCGGGGGGGCGCTTGGGGCGGTGAGGAGGGGAAAAAGAGAGACGGATGAAGATGAGATGGGGCGGGGAAGTGAAGAGTTGAGGGAGGCGAGGGGTGGAGGAGGAAGGGTGGGGAAGGGGAAGGGGAAGAGGAAGGGGAAGGGAGAGACGGAGAGAGGAAGGGGAGACGAGGAGAGAGGGAGGGAAAGAGAGTGGGAGAGAGGAAGAGGACGGGGAGAGGGGAAGGGGACGGGGGAGACGAGGGGAGAGGGAGGGAAAGAGAGAGAGGGGAGGAGAAGAGGGAGGGGAAGGAAACGAGGAGGGGGGAAGGAGGGTGAGAAAGGGGAAGGGGAATAAAGAAATAATGGATAGATCGCCCAGGGATCAATCAGTCAATCAATTTGTTGCCTCGGACCTTTTATGGGAAACCCAAGACCCATAGGTATCCGGCCACGGTACTCGGGGAACAGTTTGCTCAGGAATGGAGAACGGCGCGGCCATACTACCCTTACATATAGATGGATGCAAGGTTATGATTGGAGTGAAATTCCCAGCTTAACCTTGGATGCTTAAGTATTTAGGGTCGGTGTGACAATGATTTGCACTGTCAGGATTGGAATGGGTACGTACATATATACACACACACGCACACACACACACACACACACACACACACACACACACACACACACACACACACACACACACACACACACACACACACACACACAGAGTGATGGATGTCTGGAACAAATTGGGCGAAACAATAGTATGTACAAAAACCATACAAGAATTTAAGAACAAACAAGATGCTGAAAGATACAAAGACGGGTCACTACGAGCATAGCTCCCTTCCCAAAGAATACAACTAGGTAAATACAAGCATACGCAGAGAGAGAAAGAGCGTGCGAGCGAGATAGATCGATAGAGAAAAGAGAGAAAGAGAGAAAAAGAGAGAGGAGGTTCGTCTATGAGAAGGAAAAGATTGGGTTCAAAGTGATTAGTTGTGGTTCTGATTCTGAAGAGGACCAATGAACCATCCCAGTCACGGTTCGTTTGGAACCGCAGAACCACGGATCCCCTGGTTCGGTGGGGTGGAGGGGGGGAAGGAGGGGGAGATAAAGGGGGCTAGAGGGGGGAGGGGGAGGGGGAAGGGGGCTAGAGGGGGGAGGGGGAGGGGGAAGGGGGCTAGAGGGGGAAGGGGAAGAGGGAGGAAGGAGGCTAGAGGGGAGGGAGAGAGGGAGGGGGAGGGAGAGGGGAGGGAGAGGGGGCTAGAGGGAGAGGGAGAGTAGGGGTCTAGAGGGGGAGGAGGGGGAAGGGGAGGGGGAGGAGGGGGAAGGGGAGGGGGAGGAGGGGGAAGGGGAGGGGGAGGAGGGGGAAGGGGAGGGGGAGGAGGGGGAAGGGGAGGGGGAGGAGGGGGAAGGGGAGGGGGAGGAGGGGGAAGGGGAGTGGGAGGAGGGGGAAGGGGAGGGGGAGAAGGGGGAAGGTGAGGGGGCAGGAGGGGCTAGAGGGGGGAAGGAGGAGGAAAGGGAGGGGAGGGGGGAAGGGCGAGGGGGAAGGTCCATTAGGAGGAGACGAGGCGGTGGGCACTGGGCTGGGAAATAGCAGACCCTCCAGCGCTGAGGCCAAGCGAAGCCAAGCGAGGCCAAGCGAAGCCAAGCGAGGCCAAGCGAATCAGGGCGAGTTGATGATATGCAAAGGCGGGTAAGAAGATACGAAAGCGGCTACGAAAGCGGAATAGGGTGAGTGGAAGCAAAACAATGCAAAGAGAAGCGAAGTGAAGAAAAGCGAAGCGAAGCGAGGTGAATCAAGAGGGATTATGGCGAGGTAAAAGAAGACGAAATGAAAAAGCGAGGCGAAACAGAACGAAGCGAATCAAAGCGAGGCGTAGCAAACCTAAGCAAAGGTGAAAGAAGAAAGATGAACCAACGTGTGGTGCGGCAAAGCGAAGCAAGGAAAAGCAGAGCGAAGCGAAGAAGCAAAGCAAACTGGTAACACCAGTAACTCTAACAGTCCGGGGTTCGAGCCCCCTAGTGGTCACTTGAGACTGCCACTTGCCTCGGCTAAGTACCTAAGGCAAAGGTGACAGTCTCGGCTACAGGTTGGCGGACTTCAACGGTCCTCAAACTAGATCTTGGCTGACTCGTTCCGTAGACTTTCTTGCACACATAATGCATGTCGCCGGGGATTGTCCAACTGAAGGCGAGGAACCTACTCTAGGAGACGCTGAGTAGCTGCGGCCGAAGTAGTCACCTCTGATCTATGCGTTTAATTGGACTGCAGGAACAGGTCACAATCACTGGTGGTAATGAGAGGAGTAAAGGATTCGAACCTATAGCTTTAGTTATCATTATGATTATCATCGTCGTAGTTATCGTTATCATCACTATCATTATTCTTGATTCGAATACACAGGCACTGATATACGTTTGCTTGCGATTGATGATGTCAAGATTGTCATGACTTAATGGCATTGCAAAAGATAGGAACAACTCGATATGAAATGTGATTCTAACCACGTGTTCAGTTATCTACATTCGTGTGATCTGAACATATAATTTGAGGGTTTCGTTTACAAATGACAACTTTTATCATCATCATCATCATCATGGTCGTCGTCGTCATCATCATCATTATTATTACAGTTCTTGTTCTAAAAAAAAAAAATCTCCGTGACCGCTAGGCTAGCACTTTTTCAAACTGTTGGAATTGAATCACGGCACACTGAACAGAGATGTCTTCTTTATTCTTTAACATGTGAATATTACAGAAGACCTACTTGTCTCCTTAATGATAAGTGGGAAATATTAAATTGTTTCCGCCTTTTTGTGCGATGCTCGGCTTCGTTCTGTGGTACACATCGTCATTTCGCGCGGCTTAAAATACCAGCCCTGTTCCTGTTGCTGTTGTTGTTGCTGTTGATGTTGTTGTTGATGTTGCTGTTGTTGTTGATGTTGATGTTGTTGTTGAGGTTGCTGTTGTTGTTTTGTTGCTGTTGTTTTGTTGCTGTTGTTGTTGCTGTTGTTGTTGCTGTTGTTGTTGCTGCTGTTGCTGCTGTTGCTGCTGCTGCTGTTGCTGCTGCTGCTGTTGCTGCTGCTGCTGTTGCTGCTGCTGCTGTTGCTGCTGCTGCTGTTGCTGGTGCTGCTGTTGCTGGTGCTTCTGTTGCTGCTATTAATATCATTACTACCACTATTACCATATTATTATTATCATCATTATTATTATCATTATTATTATCATTATTATTATCATCATTATTATTATCATCATTATTATTATCATCATTATTATTATCATTATTATTATTGTTATTATCATCATCATTATTATTATCATCATTATTATCATCATTATTATCATCATTATTATTATCATTATTATTATCATCATTTTTATCATTATTATCATCATCATCATTATTACTATCATTATTATTATCATTATTATTATCATCATTATTATCATCATCATCATTACCATTATCATCATCATCATCGTTATCATCATTATTATCATTATTATCATTATTTTTACTATCAGTATTATCATCATTATCATCATTATTATTATTATTATTATTATTATTATTATTATTATTATTATTGTTGTCGTTTTGTTTACTTACTCATCTTTGTTTGTTTTTTCACACTTTCCCCCCTCCACTCCAGGTTAACTCCCCGTCCCCCTATCCATCTCCTTCCAGGTATTTCCTCACGTTCTCAGGCATTTCTTCCGCTCGCCAACGTCCCGGCCATGTTAAAGCCCTCAATTTACCCGAAGTAAAACTTTTGCTCTTCGGGAGCTTCCGCGTCTCAGACTTCTCCTTCCAGTTTCACTAAGAAGATTTCGTCGTCAGTGACCCTGGCCCCTGCTTCTTCCACTCTTCCCCTCCACTCCTCCTCCTTACAAGGAGGAGGAGGAGGCATTCTTCTCCCTCCTCCTTTCCATACCTCCACCCCTCCTCTCCCTTCTTATATTTATATTACTAAACACTTTTCCTCCCCTCCATTCCTTCCTCTTTTCTTCCTCTCCCTCTTCTTATATATATCCTATGCTTCCCTTCGTCCATCCTCCTTCTTCTCCATTCTATCTTCCTCTTCCGTCTACGTCCTCCTCTTCCTCCTCCTCCTCCTTTTCAATTTCGCTCCACTTGCCTCCTTAATGAACGTCACGAGTCGTTTCATCGATGAGACGCGAGTCACGCTTCCTTAAGAGAGCTCCTGGTAGAGTCTTGGTGAGTTGGAAGGACCTGGTAGATGGGCGGGTTTGGTAAGTGGGTGTGCTTGGTAGGCGAGAGGTATAAGTGGGCGGTCGAGTTGGTATGCAGAACAGGACTCGTACCCGGAGCATTTACATACAAGTGACCTGGTTCGTGAAAGGAGAGACTGGATAGGGAAATGGTTGGTTTTGGTCTTCCGGCTGGTCTGAAGGATTCTTCAAACCATGAGCTTTGTTTCGCTAAAAAGGTTTTTATGTGGATACTTCTGTATCCGTACCTTTTCGTGTTAGGTATCTCCCATGTGTTGCCATGTATGCACGCATGTGTACATCTGTGTGTACATGAACGGGCGTGTATGCTTCCGTGTGTAAGCGTGTGTGTGTGTGTGTGTGTATGTGTGTGTGTGTGTGTATGTGTGTGTGTGTGTGTGTGTGTGTGTGTGTGTGTCCGAAGACGGCAAGGAAGACCTTGTGAAGGGAAACGAGCCAACTTAGTAATAACCAAGAACCGTTAGTGACCGTTAGTGACCGTTACAGAACCCTCCTGCCCCCCCCCTCTGCTGCCGTCCGCAAGGAAACGAGGGTTCATTATGTCTGACGAGGAACCACTTCGCATCCTCAGCATCTAATTAAGGAGAACCTGAAGCGACTTCGGCCAAGTCTGCGTCATCAGGGTTCGTCCTGTGGGAGGTAACTATTTTTTTTTTTTTTTTTTAACTTTAATAAAATGTCACTTTTGAATTCGTAAGTGAGATTTCTATCTACACTTTAAAGCCACTTCAGACTTCGAAATGATGTTTCCATTTTATGGTCTTAAAACCCATTCTAAATAATTTCCTTTTTTTTCACATATTTTCACAAATAGATCCACAAAATCCAAAATCTAGTTAGTGTGTGCTTGACCATTTTATTCAGTGTTGCAACGAATTCCAGGGCACTAGAAAACGGAACCCTCTGACAAAAGTCAAAGCGTGATAAGGGCAGTTCACTAGACCATCGTGCATAAATAACAGGGAGAAGTGAACTCTAATAGGGGGATTTGGGTCACCTAATTGGTCACTTAACTCGATGCAGAAGCAAAGTGGATACCGTCCAACGTTTTCTGTGTATATCAACTCCTTCTGTCTAACAATAGTTGGACATAACTATCTGGATAAATCTATTAATGGCCAGAAATATACAAAGAGGTGAAGGAGGATAAGGAGAAAAGGGGGACGGAGAGGGGGAGGGATGGGGAGGGGGGAGAGGAAGGAGGAGAGAGAGGGAGAGGGGGAGGGGGAGGAAAAGGGGGAAGGGGAGAAGGCGTAGGGAAGAAAAGGAAGACTAGAATCTATGAATAAAGGCAGGAAGTGTGTGTGTGTGTGTGTGTGTGTGTGTGTGTGTGTGTGTGTGTGTGTGTGTGTGTGTGTGTGTGTGTGTGTGTGTGTGTGTGTGTGTGTGTGTGTATTCACCTTGGTCTTTGGATCACGTGCTGGATTCGTGATCGACAGTTATTTCCCTTCTGGAAAGCTCAGAGCTCATATATGATCTATGGGTAATACTGTTACCTTACACCCACACACACACCCAACTCCCCGCCCACGAGAGTTGGAGTAACGACTCACAGCGCAGCGATACTGAAATTATTTCAGCCCTGGGCGGGATTCGAACCCGGACCTCCATAGTGGCAGCTGGGAACTCTACCAACTGCGTCACGTGTGTGTGTGTGTGTGTGTGTGTGTGTGTGTGTGTGTGTGTGTGTGTGTGTGTGTGTGTGTGTGTGTGTGTGTGTGTGTGTGTTCACCTTGGTCTCTGGATCACGTGCTTGATTCGTGATCAACAACTATTGCCCTCCCGGAAGAGAGCTCAGAGCTGGTAAAACCGATCTATGGGCAATACTGTAACCTTATACGCACACACACACCCAACCACCCGCCCACGAGAGTTGCAGTAACGACCCGCAGCGCAGTGATACTGAAATTTTTTCAGCCCTGGGCGGGATTCGAACCCGGACCGCCGTAGTGACAGTCGGGGACTCTACCAACCGCGCCACCGAGTCGTGTGTGTGTGTGTGTGTGTGTGTGTGTGTGTGTGTGTGTGTGTGTGTGTGTGTGTGTGTGTGTGTGTGTGTGTGTGTGTGTGTGAGTGCATGTGTGTGAATCTGTTTCAGCAAGCCCAGATTAGCTCTTCCTTTGATTTGATACAACAAAGGATTGTCCAGGTCTCAGAACAAGAAAGATACTATTGTAAAACAAAAGACTGCTAAGCATGCGGCCCTGGAACGAGCGTAGTACGCATGCGGCCCTGCAACGAGCGTATACGCATCGGGGCCTTGCATCGAGTATAGCGGATCATGATGAAGCAACAAATCCACTCGCCAAATAATTATTATTAATAATAGTAATAATAATAATAATAATAATAATGATAATAATGATAATAATGATAATGATAATAATGATAATAATGATAATAATAATAATAATAATAATAATAATAATAATAATAATAATAATAATAATAATAATAATAATAATAATAATAATAATAATAATAATAATAATATTAATAATAAATAAGCAGTATAATTAGTCTGAAGTTCTCACGATAACTTTATCTTTTTCCTCTATTTCTTCTCTCGTTTCTCGATAGCCAGAGTTTAGAAGAAGAACGAACTTTAAAATAATGACACATACACGCTAACTCTATTTATTTTCGTTTATTCACAAGTATTCCTAGGTGAATGAATAATAATGATAAACATTCGCACAATGGCCTAGCTACAAATGCACACGGACAAGTAATTTCTAATCCTCGTGGTTTGATCTGATCCTAGGTAAAAGCTCTTGCATTAATAGTTTACCACATATCAAAGGATTCAAACCCACATTCCCGCTCGGAGTCGACTACTGTGACAATTGGACCATCACGCCAGTTACGAACCTTATGCTCAGTGGGAATAAAGGCAGGAATTGCAGCCACCAAAGGAACAACTCCTAGTAGTTTCTGTCGTTGTAGTGGAGTTTCTATTCATTCCTTTTTAATCTGACTGCCGTCAGGTGATTTTATCCAATTAACCCTTTCGATACGATGAGTGGATATACGACAATCCTCATGTCGGGATCTTGATTATATTTATTATTTATTTGTAGCTAAGCGAACCCCATATTGAAAATCCATGTGAAAATCCATGTGAACAAGTTGTATAGACACGGTAAAGGAAAC
>NC_134813.1:39232215-39242215 GCF_046742065.1 Oratosquilla oratoria | reverse complement strand
CGAGGGGAGGTGAGAGTTGGTGAGAGTTGGGTGAGAGCGAGCTTGGATTGAGACGTAGGGATGGAGGGGGAAGGACTGGGAAAGCGGAGGAGGACGAGAGGGAGGAGAAGGAGAAGGAGAAGGAGAAGGAGGAAGAGAAAGAGGAGGAGAAGGAGGAGGAGGAGGATATGCAGGAGCAGGTAGAGAAAGAGGAGAAGGAAGAGGTGCAAGAGGAAGAGGAGAATGAGATGTAAGAGGAGGAAGAGAAAGAGGAGGAGCAGGAGGAGGGGAGGAGGGGAGGAGGGAAGGAGTGGGGAGGAGGAGGGGAAAAGGAGGGGAGGAGTGGAGGAGGGGAGGAGTGGAGGAGGGGAGGAGTGGAGGAGGGGAGAAGGAGGAGGGGAAGAGGGGAGAAGGAGGAGGGGAGAAGGAGGGGAGGAGGAGGAGGGGAGGAGGAGGAGGGAAGGAGGAGGAGCGGAGGAGGAGGGGAGGAGGAGGAGTAGATTTAGGAGGAGGGGA
Source organism: Oratosquilla oratoria (assembly GCF_046742065.1). NCBI lineage: Eukaryota > Metazoa > Arthropoda > Malacostraca > Stomatopoda > Squillidae > Oratosquilla > Oratosquilla oratoria. The sequence continues at coordinate 39,241,720 of NC_134813.1, read as the reverse complement.
AGAGGAGGAGTAGATATAGGAGGAGGTGGAGGAGGAGGGATGAGGAGTGAGCAGAATAGCTGGAGGAGGAGGAGGAGGGGAGGGAGAAGAGGAGGAGGAACAGGAGGAATATGAGGAGGGGAGGAGGAGGAGGAGGTGAAGGGAGTAAAATTGGTAAAAGACAAAAAGAGAATGACGAGGGTTGGCGTGTGACACGCTCGCTCAAAGGGAAGAGAGGGGAGAGAGAGAGAGAGAGAGAGAGAGAGAGAGAGAGAGAGAGAGAGAGAGAGAGAGAGAGAGAGAGAGAGAGAGAGAGAGAGAGAGAGAGAGAGAGAGAGAGAGAGAGAGAGAGAGAGAGAGAGAGAGAGAGAGAGAGAGAGAGAGAGAGAGAGAGAGAGAGAGAGAGAGAGAGAGAGAGAGAGAGAGAGAGAGACACAGAGAGAGAGAGACAGACAGAGAGAGAGACAGAGAGAGAGAGAGAGAGAGAGAGAGAGAGAGAGAGAGAGAGAGAGAGAGAGAGAGAGAGAGAGAGAGAGAAAGAGAGAGAAAGAGAGGGAGGTGTCCCCCGTTCTCTACCCACCATCTCCTCTCCCTAACCTTCCTCCTCTCCCTCTGCCTACCTCGTTCTCTTCATCTCTTCCTCCTTCTCTCTCTTTCTTCCTGACTGTGTGTGTACGTGCGAGTGTGTGTGTGTGTGTGTGTGTGTGTGTGTGTGTGTGTGTGTGTGTGTGTGTGTGTGTGTGTGTGTGTGTGTGTGTGTGTGTGTGTGTGTGTACGTGCGAACGTGTGCGTGTATAAGCGTGCATGTGCAAGTACCTTCACGCAAGCCTGCAATCATGCACAGACCCACGCTATCATCCGCATGGAGACTTGAAACACCGACACATGCTGGACGCGAGGAGTACATGTGCTATAGTACATGTACTAACGTGCGAAGAGTACGCGTACGCCGTGCAGTCTCTATTGATCGGGTTACTCATTGCATTTGCAATGTTGGCATAAGTTCAGAAGCTCGCTCGCTTGTCGACCGACGGTGAGGAAGCAATTGGCAAAACCCACATTAGAGTCCTACAGGTGAGTAAATACAACAAGGACTGCAACAGAACTGTAGGAGAGGAGCCAAACGCTGGGCGAAACGTTAAATACATTGGATCCCATACTCAGCGTTTGGTTTTCTCTCCTAGAGTCCTACAGGTATCCTTCTTCGAGCGTTCCATCCTGGCACGTCGCTCCTTCAAACCCATAACCTCATCTTACTTTAATCATAGTCCTTAGTCATTGTAAAACCATCGGTCTGTCCTCATAGTAAGGACAAGTCATCTTTATAAAGTAGAGGAATCGCCGTACTATGTCATCTTACTTCAATCATATTCGTCAGTCATTGTAAGACCATCGGCCTGTCCCCATACTAAAGAAAAGGTATCTTTATAAAGCAGAAGGATCATCGTACTATGTCATCTTACTTCAATCATATTCGTCAGTCATTGTAAGACCATCAGCCTGTCCGCATAGTAAGGACAAGTCATCTTTATAAAGCAGAAGAATCGCCGTACTATGTCATCTTACTTCAATCATATTCGTCAGTCATTGTAAAACCATCGGCCTGTCCCCATACTAAAGAAAAGGCATCTTTATAAAGCAGAAGAATCACCGTACTATGTCATCTTACTTCAATCATATTCGTCAGTCATTGTAAGACCATCGGCCTGTCCCCATAGTAAAGACAAGTCATCTTTATAAAGCAGAAGAATCGCCGCACTATGTCATCTTACTTCAATCATATTCGTCAGTCATTGTAAAACCATCGGTCTGTCCCCAAGTCGTCTTTATAAAGCAGAAGAATTGCCGTACTATGTCATCTTACTTCAATCATATTCCTCAGTCATTGTAAAACCATCGGCCTGTCCCCATAGTAAGGACAAGTCATCTTTATAAAGCAGAGGAATCGTCGTACTATGTCATCTTACTTCAATCATATTCCTCAGTCATTGTAAAACCATCGGTCTGTCCCCATAGTAAGGACAAGTTATCTTTATAAAGCAGAAGGATTATCGTACTGTCATCTTACTTCAATCATATTCGTCAGTCATTGTAAGACCATCGGCCTCTCCCCATAGTAAGGACAAGTCATCTTTATAAAGTAGAAGAATTGCCGTACTATGTCATCTTACTTCAATCATATTCCTCAATCACTGTAAGACCATCGGTCTGTCCCCAAGTCGTCTTTATAAAGCAGAAGAATTGCCGTACTATGTCATCTTACTTCAATCATATTCCTCAGTCATTGTAAAACCATCGGCCTGTCCCCGTAGTAAGGACAAGTTATCTTTATAAAGCAGAAGAATCGCCTTACTATGTTCCCATTCATGTCACAATCGACAAAGCACCTCTACAGGATAGCACCCGGTCCTTCAGATGCAATAAATCGTCTGTTTCTTAGCCAGAATGAAATATCTAAAGTACGTCGCCGTGTTAAAAGGGTTATGTTGTCTGTAGCGAAACATTTCTCACAACTTTTTAACCTTTTTCTACATCCCCTTTACTAAATAATATCCATTTTCTTTCCTATTCTTCCACTTTTCTCCAATACCATTCACCGCCCCAATTCTTTCTATGTGTCTTTCGTCTTATTTTTCCCTCAATTCTCTCTACTCCTTTCCCCAATTATCTTCAATTCCCTCCTTTCCTTTTCTCCCCTCTCCATTCCCCTTTTTCTTTTTTTCTCCCTATTCTCTTGTTCCAATGGCTTCATCTTCTCACTTCCTTTCTCTTTCTATTCTCTCCTTCGTCCTTTCGTTTCTCATTTATTCCCTGTATCATGGAGACATGCTCTCCACATCACGCCAGGTCCCAACAAATTCCCGTCCGAGTCTCGCTTTCCTCTTTGCTGCTCCTCTTTAAGAACGAGAACAAACCTTTCCTTCACGCACATAACACAAACCAATACTTGTACACATAGTCCAGGCATACACACACACACGCTTAGGCGTGTACATGTTTTGTATACATACATAATGATTTACATGTAATCATGGACATGTGTATTGGTATACAAGAGAGGCTGAGCATACAGACAGGTGTACACATACATATACGTGTACGCACACACATACACACACACACACACACACACACACACACACACACACACACACACGCAGAAACACACACACACTCCAGTCACTACCTTTGTTGAGTTCCAACCCCAAATCTGTTCCTCCATGGGGGGTCCAATCCCTTTTGTGGCTCCCCTCTAGGGGTTTCAATCCTAAATCTCTCTCTTTCAGGACTTCAAAGTCCTACATGTCCCACAGGGTCCACACCCCACTTTACATCCCCATCTGTAACCCCCAAACCCGCCCCACATTCCTTATTTGAACCCACATCTAAAAGGTTTCGATTTTGTTCCGTCAAGATCTCTTACATCCTCTTGAATAAGCTGGTAGGTTAGGTTAGGTTAGGTTTCAGATATTACTTTGGCCCACGCCAAACAATTATATCATAATGTTTATATATATATATATATATATATATATATATATGTATACTAAATAAAGTAGATGTAGTGACATACGAGTAAAATAAAACTTAAACCCCCTCGCGGAGAGAGATAAGCTGATATACAGAGTAAACCGTATATCTCGACCACTGACTGTAATCCTCTTCAGCAGGTACATGAAGTGGTCGAAATATATGGTTTACTCTGTATCTCAGCTTATCTTTCTCCGAGAGTGGGTTTAAGTTTTATATATATATATATATACATATATATATATATATATATATATATATATATACATATTTACACAATGCTCAAGAATGAGCCTTGCGCTCACTTGAATTATGAGAAGTCACTGGTCGGGTATGAGTATCAATAAGAGAACGGAGGAAGACTGAAGATGGTGTGCTTGACATCTATTAGGCCGTTTGGAGCGCCCATTTGCAAATCTAAATATCCCATGATCGTCTCAACGTGTGCACGAGAAAGGAGAACAAAATCCCTCACTAGAGACAATTTGGTCAGTAAAGTTGGTGGAATAGCAAGAGATATCTCAGTCTGACGATGGCCGAGACAGGGAACGTCACCTCGCTACACCTCGGGAACTGCCGGCCGTTTTCCCTTTGTTTTCCAGAGCCACAGGACCGCCGGGAAGTCTATCAACGCTGTCCGGTTATGACTCTTTTTATGTTGTTGGCAGCACGAGTTGTTATACCTCAGGGTACACAGCCCCATGCGGGTTGTTGGTAATCAGCGAGCTCTGAGGGAACATCATTCTTCTTGTGAATCTGCTACACGGCGCTTTACAAACAATGTGATTGTTGTTATCTAACACATTAAGGCATACTGGTCCCACTTGACGGGACGTATTTTACATTATTCTTCATGTCTAATGCCAGACGACTTTATTCAACTGCTGGAATGACAAGGAATAAACAGGGTCACAATAAAGCTAGACTCTCCCAATGTTAACTGGAATTGGTTCCACTGGAATTGGTCCCACAGTTGATAAAAATCGCGTAGCACTCACCATAACAATATGCGAAAGATCTCGGAGCAAAAATAGCTCTCGCAATCGCGCTACTTTGAAAAAAAAAAAAAAAAAAAAAGAGGCAGAGGAAAACAGCCCTTAACTCTCCTGGCTTAAGGGCTTACACTTGCAAAGCACGTGAAACTAAAGACAATAAATCTTTGCTCGGGAAATATATCGTGGCACGCTACTGCTTCCGAAAGCATGAAGGTTTAAAGTGCAAGTGAGGTAAGTATTAATCCTCATTCTCAAAGGTTTAAAACATTTAAAAGAAAATTCATGAAGGTGGAAAGTCTGACACTGGAAAAATATATATCAGCACCACTGTTCCTTTCGAAATTCAACTTCCATTCCCTGGGTCTGGACCTAGTCTGTGTCTGGTTCTTTGTCTGGTTCTTTGTCTTGGTCTAGTCTGAGTTTGAGACTGGATCTGAGTCTGAGTCTGATTCTGAGGATGAGTCTGGTCTGAATCTGGTCCGGTTTTGAGTCTAGTCCTGAGTCTAGTCTGAGTTTGAGACTGGCTTTAAGCCTGAGTCTGATGCTGAGGATGGGTCTGGTCTGAATCTGATCCGATTTTGAGTCTAGTCATGCGTCTAGTCTGAGACTGAATCTTTGCCTGGGCCTGAGTTTAGGTCTGAGTCTGAGTTTAGGTCTAAGTATAAGTCTGAGACTGAGACTGAGTCTGAGTCTGCAGCCAGGCAGGTAGAGACTTTGCCCTCTGATCCCTCACCCAATAACCTGAAACCTGAAGCCGCAACACTACACCAGCTGAAGTGGGCGACAGGTGGAGCGACGCCAAAGCCAGCTGGCTAACACAGACGGTGGGAGTTCCTTGGGGAGGAGGTGGGAAGGAAGTTTCTTTTGTTTTTGGTGCCATTTTTTCAGCTGGGGTCCATGAACCCAACACCACCCTCCTTCTGTCCCCCCAAAGGGGTCAAAGAGTTCTGATAACATCAAAGTTTAGATTATTTTTCAGGTAAATAGTAACTGGACATGAAATAATGGCTTCAAGCTGTCAGGACGTAGATTTAATCAAGAATTAGGTACAAACAAATTTTCTGACCGCGTCGTAAATAAATAAAACTAGTTTCTATTTGAGGCAATTAAATGTAATACAATTCGATGTTTTACAATTCACATGGATAAAAATCTATGCATTTTTTTTTCTTTCATTCGACTTCTTTATGGACCGAAAAGAATCTTGTCGGCATATTTTGTCATTGTAACTTTATTGTAAGTGGTGAGGATTCTGTTTAGTGTTGAAAATTGGTTAAAATTCACATGAATAAACATCTATGCATTTTTTTTCTTTCATTCGACTTCATTATGAACCGAAAGGGCTCCTGTCGGCATATTTTGTCATTGTAACTTTATTGTAAGTATTGAGGATTCTGTTTAGTGTTGAAAATTGGTCTCCCCAGGAGCCTAAACAACAGCAGTCCATAGGTATGGAATAAACGAGCACACAAGTTGAGAGCCCCTGGCTTTGAGGAAGACTTGCGAGCTGGCTGCTAAATATAGAAAACGATTCCCTCGCTTCTGCCACGCAATGTTGCCAACGTTTTGGTCACAAGATTTTTTCTTCTTTTTCTTTTTCTTCTTTCCAGTTATGTTTTTTTTGTTTTTTGTTTTTTGTTTGAGGCATAAAGAAAAACTGAATTTGAAAGCATTGGCACTAAATCTGGAAAACTGGAAGGTTTTCTAATTCTAGTGTTTTTTCACGGGAAATGTTTTGACCACTAAATTATTGTAATATAGTGGTTGAGAGAAGATTGGGGAGATTCGAACCTCAAGGTTTGAATCTCGGTCAACATTACTGCTTTGTCTACACCCTGACTCTCGATCATATATATATATATATATATATATATATATATATATATATGAGTGGAAGGGTGGTGAGTTAAACACAGAGAACAGTTGGAGTTTTATTCACTGACGTTTCGTCCTTATCAGGACATTCTCAAAGTACTGTACATGTACTTTGAGAATGTCCTGGTAAGGACGAAACGTCAGTGATTAAAACTCCAACTGTTCTCTGTGTTTAACTCACCACCCTTCCACTCATTTGTCTTCCATACTTCAACATATATATATATATATATATATATATATACATACACACACACACACATATATATATATATATATATATATATACACACACATATATATATATACACACACACTATACATATATATATTATATATATATATATATATATATATATATATATTACACATATATTTCTCAGCAAGTTATCAAAACAATTTCATGCATCAATAACAAAACAACGGCAATATCTCATATACTAAAAAACCATGACTATTTAACATTATGACACCCCTTTCGGAACGTGCACGACTTGACATTCCCGTTTTCTATACAAAACTCCATAATCCCAATTCCCCCGTGAAGAATTAATATAAACAACTTCATTACATTTGCCTCACGGATGCTCTTCCACTTAAAATCCCCACGCTCCACCAATTCCCTTTACAGAAACGAGGTTATTCCCTTGCTCCACCTCCACATAATCCACATTGGTCTCATTTATCTACCAAAGGTCAACTTTGGTGTCACATTTTTTTAACATGGTCATGGCTGAAGAGTAATTGATATAACAAGAACATTTTCTGTCTGTCTACCTGATTATCTCTGTCAACCTAGGCCTGTCTCCCTGTGTGTCTGTCTGTTAACCTAGCTCTGTCTGTCTGTGAACCTGACTATGTCTGTCTGTCTGTGAACCTGACTATGTCTGTTTATCTGTCTGTCTGTCTGTCTGTCTGGTCTGTCAACCTATGTCTGTCTGTCTGTCTGGTCTGTCAACCTATGTCTGACTGTCTGGTCTGTCAACCTGACTATGTCAACCTATTTCTGTCTGTCTGTCAACCTATGTCTATCTCTCTGTCTGTCAACCTGCCTATCTCTATCAGTCACACTCAATCCTTTGAAGCTTCAAGGACAAGTCTAGAAGCCTTCGAACTAAAAGGATCATCATTAATTATGTAGGTCACGAGAGAGAGAGAGAGAGAGAGAGAGAGAGAGAGAGAGAGAGAGAGAGAGAGAGAGAGAGAGAGAGAGAGAGAGAGAGAGAGAGAGAGAGAGAGAGAATATCAATAAGGAGAGAGCAGGTCGCACAATTTCCTGTTCCTAACGCTCTCCTTTGGGAAACTGCATACTTAACAAGTTTCCACAGTCCTCTGGAATCTGCCATTCCCAATCATCGACCTCTGGAAACTTGTACATCTATCGCATATCCATATACACACACGCATACACGTCCCGTACATGGATTAAAATCATGCAGGATTCTGGGGCTCTGCTCCCCCACAATCAAGTCTGTTTCCTAAATTTACTTCAGTCCCCAAAACTGAGTCTTGGATCCCAAAATTGAACCTGTATCCCCAAATTTGAGTTTTAGGCAAAAAAAAAAAAAAAAAAAAATAGGATTAGGATTCCAAAATTAAGTCTTGAGTCACAAAAATGAGACTGAACTCCCAAATTTGGGTTTTGGCCCCCCAAAATTGAACATGAAATCCCAAATTTGTGTTTCGATCCCCAAAATTGAACCTGAATTCCTAAAAATTAACCTTTGCCTCCATAAATGTATCTGGGCCCCTAAAATTAAGTTTTGGCCCTTAAATTGAGTCAGGCCCTAAAAATTGAGTGTAGACCCCTAAATTTACCCTGAATCCCTAAAACTGAGTCGCCCGGCCCCCATAAAGCACAGAACCCGGTAAACCAGGGTGTCACGTCGTATATTGTCGGACTGGAAGTGGCCGGTGTCCCGTGGCCGGTCATATACAACCGGCGCCGGCCTTTTAACATCCGTCAAGGACATCTATTGCCTCTCTCTCTCTCTCTCTCTCTCTCTCTCTCTCTCTCTCTCTCTTTTTTTTTTTTTTTTTTTTTGAGAACGGTCTTCTCGAAATTTTCATTCCGTTTGTTAGTCCACATCTTCAAAAGCCGACCTCCAAAGCTCCTCCTCCTTTTTTTTTCTTTTCGAAATTTTCTATCAGTATTGTTATTACTCCAAAAAGCAGACCTAAGAAGCTATTTTAACACAGATGGATTTCATAAACTCTTCAAAACATAGACGTTCTTCTTTGTCTTTTCTCTGGCTAAGGACAGCTGGTATAATGGACTAGTCTCACGGCAGGTGGGATGACAGGTGGTAATGGACTGAGATGACAGGTGGTAATGGACATGGAACTGCCTAGTGTAGGCCTTATGGTCTCTTGCAGTCTCCTTCATTCTTATGTTCTTAAGATCTTTTTAATTACAAATTGGTATTTGAATTGGTCCTTTATTTGAACTAAATCGTATACCCTTGTCCAGGGAAAAGAATAAAATCAAATAAAATAAATAAAATAAATAAAAGTCAAACAAATTAATAATAATAATAATAATGATAACAATAATAATATTATTACTACTACTACTAATAATAATAATAATAATAATAATAATAATAATAATAATAATAATAATAATAATAATAATAATAATAATAATAATAATAATAATAATTTAATAATGATTTAATGATAATCTAATAATGATTTAATAGCAGTGGACAGGATGCAGGGATGACCCGTCATCCAGGAGGTGCCAAGATGTGAGGGAGGGAAGAGGGTGGAGGGGAGTGGAGTATGTAGGGGATGGAATGGGTGGGAGTGGTTTCTATGCCTTTTTCTTTTTGGCTACCTCCCATGTAAGGGGAAAAAGCCTTTGGTATATGTATGTATGTATGTATGTATGTAATAATAATAATAATAATAATGATAATAATAATATAATGATAATAATAACAATAATGAATGAATGATTAAAAGAAATATAAAAAATGCAACATGATTCTGAAAGATTTATTAAAGTGTCCTGGCTCTGTCCAAGTCCTTATCCCGACATGAAATTGGACATTTTGAATAGTTTAGAATACTTTTAGGATACCTTATAACTGGAGAGCAATTTCCGATAAACACAAGAACAT
>NC_134813.1:39222215-39227215 GCF_046742065.1 Oratosquilla oratoria | reverse complement strand
GGAGGAGGAGGAGGAGGAGGAGGAGGAGGAACACTACGAGAACTAAGAGAAGGAGGACAAGAACTAAAAGTTGAAAGAGAAGGAGGAGGAGGAGGAAGACGAGGAGTAGAGGAGTAGGAGGAGGGCAAGGAGGAAGAATAGAGAGATCATAGAGACATTGTGATATCTGGAGACACTATCAAGAGAACATATGCATGGAGACGATTTTTTTTTTTTTTATTAATTTTTCTTTATTTTTTCACTGGACCAAAAGTGCCAGATGTACAGAAACTAAATCCAATAAGCCCCCTAGTTTTATTTTCACTCAAAAGTATTATAAATATACTATACCGGAAATCTTACAAAAAAAATAAGCTAAGTTTATGGTGAATTTGTGATACATGATGTATATATATAAAATATAAAATTGTAGCTATCAATACAGGCATATCAAATATTATCAATGATTATATACATATATATATCATAATTTCCTCGTGGTTACAAGCAAAAAAAAAAATATATATATATATATATATATATATATACACACACACGTGTGTGTGTGTGTATTCACCTCGGATCTGCTGCAGCCTCTTTTCGAGACAGCCAGACACCACCCTACGGCAGTGAGCTCAGAGCTCATTATTAGCAGATCTCTGGGTAGGTCTGAGACCACTCACACTCCACACACCGGGAATGCAAGGTCATAACTCCTTGACTAACGTCCCGTACCTACTCGCTGCTAGGTGAACAGGGGCTACACGTGAAAGGAGACAAACCCAACTTGTCTCCGCCCGGCCGGGGAATCGAACCCCGGTTCTCCGGCTTGTGAGGCCAGTGCCTTACCAATCCGCCACCGAGCCGTGTGTGTGTGTGTGTGTGTGTGTGTGTGTGTGTGTGTGTGTGTGTGTGTGTGTGTGTGTGTGTGTGTGTGTGTGTGTGTGTGTGACCACGTTCTTACTCATGTATGCATACAAGATCGTAACAGTAAAGACGAAGAACAAGTTTAAGGTACGTGATTCGTACACACGTCATACGTACACGCATGATGACTATGCATATTACGTCATGAATACGTGATAGTATCGAGCACACGTACTATCCACCTAGGCGAGGAGTGGATAGTGGAAGGTGGGGAGGAACCGGAGGAGAAACTGAGGGGAAGGTGGAGTAGAGTGGATCGAAGTGGATCGAAGTGGAGGGCAGGAATGGAGGGTATATGAAGCTGAAGAAATGTGGAGTCGTACAACAAGGCTGCGTGACGCTGGTCCATAGGACCTGTGGATCGAAGTGGATTGGAGTGGATCGAGGTGGAGGGCAGGAGTGGAGGGTACATGAAGTTGATGAAATGTGGAGTCGTACAACAAGGCTACGTGACGCTGGTCCATAGGGAATATCCGTAGAATCGTTTAAATATTGACAGCATAAGACGTACTGTACACTCAATATATCAAAACGAAGAGACGGAAGGGGAAATGGACGGGGAAGTGACAGGGGAGGTGGAAGGGGAAGGAAGAGGAGGGGGGTGGAAGGGGGAGGTGGTTGGAGGAGGAGAATGTGGAGGGGAGGTGGAAGGGGGAGGTGGTTGGGGGAAGGAGGATGTGGAGGGGAGGTGGTTGGGGGAAGGAGGATGTGGAGGGGGTAGAATGGGGAGGTAGTTGGGGAAAGGAGGATGTGGAGGGGAGGTGGAATGGGGAGGTAGTTGGGGGAAGGAGGATGTGGAGGGGGTGGAAGGGGGTGGAAAGGGAAGGTGGAAGGGGTGGAAAGGGGAGGTGGAAGGGGGAGGTGGAAGGGGGAGGTGGAAGGGGGAGGTGGAAGGGGGTGGAAGGGGGAGGTGGAAGGGGGTGGAAGGGGGAGGTGGAAGGGGGTGGAAGGGGGATGGAGGATGTGGAGGGGGTGGGAGGGGGTGGAAGGGGGAGGTAGTTGGGGGAAGGAGAATGCAGAGGGGTGGTGGAAAGGGGAATGGGTGAGGAACCCAGTGATGAGGGTATGAAGGCGGTGTAGGGTTGGCTAACAGAGTGACGTGAACCAAACGTCAACTATAATAACTGTTGTTCCTGTTTCAATAAGATTTATATTTATGGCCTCACTATTTCATTGTTAAAATATTTCCAAGAAATCTACCTAACGCGTCATGACGATATGATTAAAGAAAAAGAAAAGAACTATGTACAAAGCGAAGACCTTGTCAATTTGCAATTTCGTATTGTCTACGAAAAATATATATTATTTGTCCTTTTTATGAAAAATGTCTCAATATCAAATGCATTTTTGGTACCTAATACTGGGAAGGTGCGTGTGTGTGTGTGTGTGTGTGTGTGTGTGTGTGTGTGTGTGTGTGTGTGTGTGTGTGTGTGTGTGTGTGTGTGTGTGTGTGTGTGTGTGTGTGTGTGTGTGTGTGTGTATGTGCGTGTGTACGTCCACGTCGCAAACAAACAAACAAAGAAACATACACACACACACACACACACACACACTTTTGTACGAGTACATAATATGCAGTGAAGAACTTCCTGGTTCCACAATGTTACCCAGACACCAAAAAATGAACTTGCAACCTAATGCTGCCATTATCAGGTGTGAACTTTACAGAGATATGCTGATAAGAAGCTCACTTTTGCAGAGTTAAGCCAAGATAGAGTGACGAGGTGACGATAACGTGAGGAAGTGAGGGCTGCGAATTACTACGAGGACGAACCGAACCTCTGTGGACCACTGTCTTACTGAAACGAATCTTGTGGTCTTCCTCATCCGTCTCATTAGATCTCTCCCGGATGCAGACTCTTTACGAATCTGAATAAAACCCGGTTACCCATAGTAGAGGTATTAATACCACCATAAAGGTAACAATACCATTAGATTAAGTATTGATAAATCGAGAAGAGGACCTCCCTGCAGCTGGCAAAGTTCAGGGGAAAAAAGGTAACACACAGGACATTACATAACCTCGTGGTTCTTAACCTGGGGTACCTGTCCACCCCCCAAGGGGTACGAAAACTTAAACCTGAGGGTACTAGACATGATAGCCAGTGCAATGGTACTGTATATTTACAATGAGAAAGCAAAGCAAGGTTTGTATCACTAATCCTTTTCATATGTTTGCATTGTATTTGTATTGGATGGGGGTACGAGACATGATAGCCAGTGGAATGGTACTGTATATTTACTATGAGAAAGCAAAGCAAGGTTTGTATCACTAATCCTTTTCATATGTTTGCATTGTATTTGTATTGGATGGGGGTACGAGACATGATAGCCAGTGCAATGGTACTGTATATTTACTATGAGAAAGCAAAGCAAGGTTTGTATCACTAATCCTTTTCATATGTTTGCATTGTATTTGTATTGGATGGGGGTACGAGAACTTTTTCTGAGATATCAAAGGGTAATGAAAAAAGTTAAGAACCACTGCTTTAGTTCCAACTACTGGAGAAACCATTAAACGATCACAAGAACTACCAAGAGTTGATTAACAAACCTTGCCACTGTGATCTGTGCCAGTTCCCACAAATGAGTGAAATTTTTACCACAAAATCCCCACAAGGAAATTTGGATTTCCACATTTTCCCCCACAAAAAGAAGGAATTATTATATACACAAATAAGTTCATTGCAACATATAATTCTTCATTTGTCCACACCATGTGAGCAAATTTCTCCCACAAAATGGCATTTCTGCTTAGATCATCCTTTTGACAGACGTCTTGCCCATATAGCTCCTCTCATCCCCGCCCCACCATCCGTCCCTTCCAGTATGGCTGTGCCAGCCTTCGAGATGGCCAATTATGTTGCTAATTGCATTTGCAATGCGAAGCCACGCCTGGACCGGTTTGTGTCACAGATACTCTCGTCCCAGGATGATCAGAGCTTCTGGTCTTTAGTAGACACTGCCCAAGAGCAAACTGGCACTCCACAGTGTCAGTGTATCTTCCTGGTGTCATTTTTGTTCCTGTTTCTCGCCCTCCTCTTCGTCGTCTTCTTCGTTTTCGTCTTTGTCTTCGTCCTTCTCTTCGTATTGCCTTTCTCTCTGTCATCGCCTTCCTCTTTTTATTATCATTCCTATTCCTATTCCTCCATATTCTCTTCTTCATCCTCGTCTTCACCTTCTTCCTCTCCCTTCTTCTCTTCGTCTTTGCCTTTCTCTCTGTCATCGTCTTCCTCTTTTTATTATCATTCCTATTCCTATTCCTCCATCATCTCTTCTTCATCCTCGTCTTCACTTTCTTCCTCTTACTCCTCCTCCATCTCCTCATCCTCTTCTTTATTTTTTTGTTATTCTAATCCAGGTAAGGTATGATAGGTCATTCTTCTGTTGAATAAAATCGCCTGGCGGCACTCTAGGACACTGTCTTGACCCTAAATTGGGTCGCCAAGCGTTTTTCCTGGAGGGTCGCCAAGACATCTTGTATGCTAAATTTCTAAACTCCTATTGCTATAATAAAACTCAATGATGTTATTTTTTTCTTTTATAACCTTACAATAGATCAGTGGGATCGCGGTCATATTATGAGGATCATATTGGGGTCGCCTCAAAAAAAAAAAAAAAAAAAAAAAAAAAAAAAAAAAAAAAAAAAAGTTGAGAAACACTGAACTAGGATCAGACCTTTAACCAAGATTAGCCGTCTTGAGAAACGACCTCAACTTAGCCTTTGCAACGGAGAGGAAGAGGAAGAGGAAGAGGAAGAGGAAGAAGAAGAGGAAGATGAAATCCAAAAACCTTCGAACACTTGGAGTCTTCTTGCGAAGTGACTGGTGGCCCTATAGGAAGCGTACTGCTCTCGCATCTTCTTGGTCGTGGGTTCGATACCCGCACTCTTCTCCAATTACCAGCAAATGACTGTGTGCTACCTGCCGCGACCAAGCCCTTAAGCGGCAGAGGTGACGGCTTCGGCCGCAGGTACTCAAATATTGTCTTCTGGAGCCCCAACTGTCAAGATCAAAGGATTACAAAGGCGTAGCATGCCGAGAGAAGACCTTTTGGTCCATAACTAGGTCGGATCCGATAAAAACAATACTAAT
>NC_134813.1:39214715-39217215 GCF_046742065.1 Oratosquilla oratoria | reverse complement strand
CACACACACACACACACACACAAACACACACACACACACAAACACACTCACACACATTTTAGACACTACGAGATACAGACGGGACACCACGAGCGTAGCTCCCCTTCCCGTAAGATTCTAGGTAAATACACACACAACTTGGACACTGCAAGATACAGAGACGGGACTTACGAGCGTAGCTCCCCTTACCGTAAGATACAACTAGGCAAAACACATACACACACACACACACACACACACACACACACACACACACACACACACACACACACACATACACACACACACACACACACACACATACACACACACACGTGCAAATACGCGCCGTTCTTGACCGCTAATACAGAGATCCAGGTTCGAGTCTCGGCCAGAGCACTGCGAGCCGGCACTCCAACTTTGGTGGACAAAGAGTTGTGTGTGTGTGTGTGTGTGTGTGTGTGTGTGTGTGTGTGTGTGTGTGTGTGTGTGTGTGTGTCTGCGTATGTGTGTGTGCGGGTTGTGTGTGTAAATATGTATGTATGTGTGTGCGCGTGTGTGTGTGCGCGTGTGTATACATGTGTGTATATATGTACGCATACCCTTGGGTAAGTCAGCGCATAAGTCTGTGCGCGCGGAAGTGCGCATACGCTTGCGTGCACGTGTGTGCGAGTGTGTGTATGCGTGCGTGCGTGCGTCCGTGTGCACGTGCGCGCACGTATTACATTCCACCATGCCCCATCAGGGCACACCCTCATTCGGGTACAGCTGTGTACCCGCACCAACGTCACTCGACACGCCTCCTCCACCCTCCCTTCCGTCCTCGCTGGATGATGAAGGGTGAGGGTGGGTGGGTGGGGGTGGTTTTTTTTTACGGAGTTTTTCTACTGTGTTTGTCTACTTCAACCCAGGCGTTTTGTGTCTGCGGGTGTTATTAGATGTTATTATTATCATTATCGTCAATGTCATTATCATTACTTTCACTGTTATTGTCATTATCGTCAATTGGATCGTCATTGTGGTTATTATTTCGTGTCGGACATTCTGTGTGTGTGTGTGTGTGTGTGTGTGTGTGTGTGTGTGTGTGTGTGTGTGTGTGTGTGTGTGTGTGTGTGTGTGTGTGAGCGCGCGTGCGTATGTAATTAACCATGGTCTTGGATCACGTGTTGGACTCGTGATCGACAGCTACTACCCTCCCGGAAGGGAGCTAAGAGCTCACATATGACCAATCTATGTATGTATTAACCTAGTTGTATTTTACGGGAAGGGGAGCTATGCTCGTGGTGTCCCGTCTTTATATCTCATTTTATCTAAACTATTTTTAAATTCATGTATTGTTTTTGCACACACTACTTTCTCATCTAACTTGTTCCGAATGTCTATTACTCTGTGAGGTTGTGTGCGTGCGTGTGTGTGTGTGTGTGTGCGTGTGTGTCTGCGTCTGTACGTGCACGCGTAAGTGTATGTGCATGTATATATGCGTATATTTTTCAGCCAGCATTAACCCATTCCACGTCCCTCCTCCCTAACGCCTCCAACCATCTGCGGTCACTACCGCCCTCCTCCCCCTCCTCCTCGTCCTCCTCCTCCTCCTCCTCCTCCTCGTCCTTGCCTTCCCAGCAGCATCTCTTCCTCTTATCCTCCGTCCATCACTCGTAACCAGGCTCTTTCCCTTACGGCGACAGCTGACATCAGTGGTAGTGGTGGGTAGTGGTATGGTGGTGGTATGGTGATGTTATGGTGGGGGTGGTTGGTGATAACCGCTGTTTTTGTTGTTGATGTGGTAGTGGTTGTGGTAGTGGTGGTCATGTAAACGGAGATGGTGGTAATTATGGAAAGAAGAAAAATGAAAATGAAAAAATGAAGAGGAATAGAACGAAGGAGAGGAAGACATGATAAGGAGGGGCAGCGAAGACGGAAACTATTTAGTATTTCGATGCCTGGTGCCTCGGGTCCGTAGGGGTGTTCCCAAAGCCCCTAAAACACTGACAGCAAAAAATCATGCAGTCAGTTCCCTATAAGGGGAGTTGACCAGAATGGAAGAGTTGACGAGTGGGAGTGTCGATGGTGGACATAGTGTCGGGTGTGGCAGTTCTGGAGGTGGAGGTGGAGGAAGTGGAGGAAGTGGAGGAAGTGGAGGTGGTGGAGGAGGTGTTGGTAGGTGTAATACCGTTGCATGTCTGTGAATATAGCGGAGGGTCTGTACTCTACCACTCTTAATCACCCTTCACCCCCCACCCAACCCCCTCCGCTCTGAATTGTCTTCGTTACAAGCACGCCGTGCTTTCATGGTAGCCTCTGCGTACAGTCGCCTCACAAAGTAGCGTTTTTTTTTTTTTTTTTTTTTCCACATGACCGCACCCTTCCACTGCCTGGAGGCGTGAACGTTTTCTAACGCGTTACAAACGTTTTCCTTCTACCCGCGTTCCGTTTTCTTCCACTAGTCTTCGTCGTCTCTCGTTATCCCTTAGTTAGATTTTATTACCGCCATTAAATCATTTTATTCAGCTGAAGGAAATTT
>NC_134813.1:39197215-39209715 GCF_046742065.1 Oratosquilla oratoria | reverse complement strand
ACATTGTACATCCGATTTCTAGTGACAGGAACAAGGATTGGAGCAGATACGTAGACAGTGACAGACACAGAGACGAAGAGAGTGACAGTGAGTGACAGTGACGGTAACAGGGCCTGGGACAGTGGAAATGACACTCTCTGTTTACCCATGACATGTCACTTGATCTAAACATCACATCACGTATTCCCTTTGAGGATACGAAAACCTTTACGTCACACAGGACAGATATACTACACCAGAAAGGAGACTTTCTTTCAAGCGTGAGAGAATGGAAATAGAGATAATAAATAAATAAATAAATAAATAAATAAATGATAAATAAACAAACAAACAAATAAACATGAAGACTATGGAGCAATTCTTCCACTTCCTATCGCTCATAAACACGTCAAGTTATGAAATTCTGTCACATGCTTACTGAACAACAAGTACTAGAGCTATTCCCCTTGAACGCTTCAGGCAGCGTTCCCCAACCTAGGGTGCTGGGAACTGATGCACACAAAAACCACATTGATATATGTATCATTGATTACCCAGTTGTGCATATTTTAATTTTTCCATGCTATTTTATTTTTCTAGGGAGTTCTTATTTCTTCTACAAACAATTTGCTTCAGTTCTAAGGAATCAAGAAAATAAATCATCAAGCAGTACACTTCACTTTCTTTTATCCTTCTAATAACAAGATACGGGGTGCTGGACTGCTTAGATATGACAACAGAGGGTGCTATGGTCGGAAAAGGTTGGGAGATCGCTGGTTCATAGTAAACATGGTGTTAAGTTTTAGTAACAGTAAAGCGAAAGGGGTATTTAATGGTGCAAGTCCTGTTACGTACTTACACCAAATTAACCACCACTTACTCCAAAACCTTTCGCCCCACAAGACAGACTCTCATTCAGGAAGGGCGTTTCACCCTAGTGATTGACTAGTCAAAATATAAAGACTAGTCATATATTACAATGGTAAGCCTCCTTCTGACACTTTTGATTAAATGAAATTAGTTGATGACCGACAATGCGGGTTCCCTGCTATCTAGTGGCCGGATGTCCTCCCCCTATACACCCACATAATTTATCTGTACACACGCACACACACATGCGTACACATATGCTCACAAGTGCACACCCATGCACGCATACATACATGCACATACACGCTCACAAACGCTCACACACACAGACACACACAAACACACACACATATACACTCACAAACGCACACACGCACACATACATACACAAAAACACACAAATACACACACACATACACATATACACTCACAAACGCACACACGCACACATACACATTCACACAAAAACACATATACAAATACACACACATACACATATACACTCAAACGCACACGCGCACACATACACACATATACCCACAAACACACACACGCACATACACAAAAATACATAAACAAATACATACACACACAAGCATACATATACACGTACATACATGAATACATACATATATACAGTACACATACCTAAACATACATTCTGGCAGTCAGAAGATATGGCCACGTGAGCAGAACTGACGAGAGAAATAAAGACGAAATTCAGTGAGCAATAATGAGCTCAGCGTTCCCCAGCGAGTGCCGGTGATTGCTCAATGCCCCGGCTGTACAAACACAGAGGGCAATGGTGACTTGTTTGTACGCTGGTATTTATTTGTTCATTAATGTATTTGTTTATGTATCTATTTATTTGTCTATGTATTCATGTATAAATTTGTTCATTCACTCGCCTATTTGTTTACTAACTTATCTATTTATTAATTTGCTTATTAGTTTACCTACTTACTCATCAATTAATTAATCAATCTATTAATTATTATTAATCTATTCAATAATTTTTGTTATCTATTTGATTATTCATATATTTATCTATTCATATTTTTTTCCGATAAAAATAAAAACTGGCATCTCGAGTTTGTATCGAAGGTGAGCCAATGGTCACTGGAAGTCAACTCGATTTCAGTTCGAGAAAGAATTGAATTCCGACCAAACTTCTAAAACGAGTTTTGAAGCACTCCCAAGATCTCGCTTTTGGAGGCGGGGAAGAGGAAGGACGCAAGTCTGCGTATTTGGAGTTTTTCGCAGCAACATATATATATATATATATATATATATATATATATATACATATATATATATATACATATATATACATATATATACATATATATACATATATATATGTATATATATATATACACATATATATATGTGTGTGTGTGTTTATATATATATACAGTATGTACACATACATATGTATACTGTATAAGTATACATACAAACATGAAAAACTACATCCAAAGAGAATAGCCACTGCAATACTTGTCAGGAATAAACTCAAATTACAGATCTCCCTTTTCCCCATTGCCAATTTGCCAAAATATCTCAACATCACACACACATAAACACATGTATACAAGCACACAATTATACATACATGTACACACACAAGTGATGGTTTTGTTCTGTTTCCCCGTAGGAATTGAAATAATATCGATTGTTCCTCTAGGTCCAATGCCACAGTCTACATGGACTGTTCAGGCAAACATAAGTTAATCGACAGTCCCTTACTTTTGGAATTGTATCCAAGGACTCTTCGCTGGATCAAGAGACGCCTCCGGACATCCTCTTCAACAGCCCAAGAATGTCCGCATTTACAGAAGCTCTGATAAACAGCAGCCCATAAGAACGTCGCTTTCTCAGAACTCTTCAAGAACGCGCAGCACTGTAGACATGAAGTTGTAGCAGACAGGGGATTCTCTTCAATTGAGAGTGGGATGGAGTCACGGTCCATTAATGGCTCGTTCAGGCCAGGGGTCCACGTTAGAGCCTGTTCTTGCTAAAGCAACTTCTAATCCCGAACAATTTTAGTCATCTTGGAGTGACCTTGTGGCTGAGTCTTCAAGAACATAACTCGATTTATGGTCACTTTTGTCGCCACACGCCAGAGGGGTTAAAGGGTTCAGAGGGAGTTTTACTCCCTCCTTGGCACCGTGCCTTCGACCGTGGCACCGGCTAGCAGGCACCGAGTGTCACGAAACTACGAACTCCGCCCAAGAATTTTGCGAACTGGCGTTGATTGTCGCGTGCAACGCGGGCGAGGTTGGCAACCAAGAAGAGATCTAAGACCATAAGAGGGGGTGGTCGGTGCCGCATCGCGTGAGGGTGGGGCACCGCCCCCCTCCTTCCTCCTTCCTCCATGGAGGTGGGAGGGGAGGGTGGGTGGGTTCTCCCGCGTTCAGGGACATGGGGTCTTGGCAGGTTGGATATGAACTGACGGAGTTGATCACGGGAACGTGACGATTTCGGTTTTGTGCTCTGTGGCGTCTCTCCGTGTCTGACACGACGGGAGACAACAAAATGCCCAAAAGTCTTGTGTCCCCAAGGTATTTAGTTTTTAAATAAATAAATGAATAAATAAATAAATAAATTAAAAAAGATGACTTTGATCTCTGAGCGACAACAGTAAGATTTGTAATATTCTATGACCATTTCCTGATGACTTTAGTCAGGCGAAGGAACTCCCAGTCAGGATAATAAAGTAATTTTCTTTCTATGATAGAAAATGAGAGAAAAATACATCGCAGACATATAAAATTGTCTAGATAAAGCCATGTATCTGCCTTGATTATTGATTAGCAGCCAAGAGTATACTTACCTGAGGTAAATATACAGGAGTGGTACATATATTTTCTTTGAAGATCAAATTTTTATTTAGTGTACATCTTTAATACCACACACACACAATGCATACACACACACACACACACACACACACACACACACACACACACACACACACAATGCATACACACACACACACACACACACACACACACACACACATATATATATATATATATATATATATATATATATATATATATCTGAGGTGAATCGCTAGTAACAGCGAGCATGAATCAAATAATTTCCGACAGTCGCCCGGGGCGGGGTTCGAACGTAGGTCTGGCATTAAGTGAGACGTCGGTTCGAATCCCGAAGCGACTGTCGGAAATTATATATATATATATATATATATATATATATATATATATATATATATATATAGGTGAATCGCTAGTAACAGCGAGCATGAAACAAATCATTTCCGACAGTCGTGTGGAGGGGTTCGAACGTAGGTCTGGCATTAAGTGAGACGTTGTTCGAATATGCGACTATCGGAAATTATATATATACATATATATATATATATATATACATATATATATATATATATAAATCAAAAGTGTCTCCCTCTTATATGAGGGGTGGCCTAGACAAACCGCTTACCCATACTATGCCAAGGTGACAAGATATAACTTCATCTATATGCGACCTTAGTAACACGATAACAATTGTTCGTGAGACCAAAACGGAGAACACGACGAGAGGGATCTTGATAACTCTTTCAAATTTCTTAAAGAACGCCACACGCGAAGAGACCCTCCCAGAAGCGAAGTCGAGGCTCCGGGAGAGACGCGCTGGAACCACGGAAGGACGAAGAATACGGAGGGGAGCCTTCCGCAGACCCAATCAATACTTGAACAAGAAGACGAACTGAATGAAGGATTCGGTATGCAAGGACGGAAACCCACACACGACACAGCGTCCGCTCCACCACGAGGATGTGTCTTAGAGACTCTGCGTCTCGGGAATGTCTCTCTGCCAGCCGGCCTAGAGTCATGGGATCGAGTTCTTCCTGATGTAGCCCTGGCTTATGTTAGGATGATGAGAATGATGATGATGATGATGATGATGATGATGATGATGATGATGATGATGATGATGATGATGATGATGATGATGATGATGATGATGATGATGATGATGATGATGATGGTTGTGGTGGTGGTGGTGGTGGTGATGATGATGATGATGATGATGATGATGATGATGATGATGATGATGATGATGATGATGATGATGATGATGATGATGATGATGATGATGATGATGATGATGATGATGATGACGATGATGACGACGACGACGACGACGATGACGACATCAATCACAATAGCGAAGGTAATGATGGCAACGACGACGACGACGAAACCGACGACGACGACGAAACCGACGACGACGACGGCGAAATCGACGCCGCCAAGAACTAACATAGCCAAAGTTGCGACATTAGAAAGCCGGCTACTACCGGCACTAATGCCAGTCAATACCAGCACTATAATCCCGTACAATACGAGCACTATAATACGGGTGACTGTTGGCACTATGCCAGGTAGTGCCGGCACTATAATCCCGGGTTCCAGTGCCGTCTTCTTCACTAAGCGAGAGCCAACGAGACCAAGTTTAACCAATTCGAGACCCCGACAGCGGTTGAAGTCCGCAAGTCACGAGAACAGGACTCGGGATAAGAAAGACATATGGAACACCCACGCAGAAGAGAGGGAGAGGAAAAGGGAGGAAGGAAGAAGAGGTAGGAGGGAAATTGGGGAAAGAGGACCAGGAGTACGAGGAGGAGGAGGAAGAGGTAGAAGGGAAGAGGGGATAGAAGACCAGGAGTACAAGGAGGAGGAAAAGAAGAGGTAGGAGAGGGGAAAGAGAAGAAGAAGGATGAGGAGGAGGAAAAGATGAGGTAGGAGGGGGAAAAGGGGAAAGATAAGTAGAAGGACGAGGAGGAAGGAGGAGGAGGAGGATGAAGAGGAAAACGGGAGGAGGAAGACGATAACAAGGCGTTAAGAGGAGGGGCACTGAGTGAGAACGAAGAAGAGAGAGGGGAGGAGGAGGAGGAGGAGGAGGACGAGGAAGAGTAAGAAAAGGAAGAGCAGTAATAGGAGGAAGAGTAAATTTCTGTGCATAAACAAAGAGAAAGAGAGAAACAAGGGACCACAAGAAGAATCGTCACCTTCGACTTCGACAGAGTGACAATTCTTCGTGTGAGCTCTCCTAGGGTGACAATTCTTCGTGTGAACTATCCTAGGGTGACAATTCTTCGTGAGAGCTATCCTAGGGTGACAATTTTTCATATGAGCCATCCTGGGTTTACGATTCTTCGGTTGTATAAGTTGATGACACAAGATATTCACAAAAGAGCGCAAGCTGAGACTAAAGAGAGCAAGGAAGTGAGATAAAAGAGAGGAGAGAGATCGAGGGTAGACATACAACGCGTTTAATACAATTTCTAAAAAAAAAAATCTTTTTCTAATTCAAAGAGAAGATATCCTAACTAGATACAAAACATACAACATAAACATCTTTGTTAAAAGTCCCAACACTTAGTAAACATTATTAATGAAATTCACATTTAGATGAAGAGACAGAGTGAAGAATAGGATGTGTATATTCCGGTCTCTACTCCGAGATGCTCTTCAGCAGACGAAATGCTAGGTCACAGGCCCTAGCGAGGTCAAAGGTCAGCCCGGAGTTACTAGAAGGAATGTGCTGAAGTTGTCTGTGTTTAGTAACTTTGGTTCTATGATAACCTAAAATCAGTTTTGGAAATACAAATTAATTCTAGAATCATTACCCTGGTCTCGTCATCGGAAGCGTGCTGGTTTAGCATTCACTTAGCTGGGAGTTCGAATCCCGCACTCCTATCCGATTCCCAGCTGTGATTGCTACTCGCCCCAACAATAAAAAAAAACGGTGGCGGCTTCGGTAGCAACTACTCAGCGACTCCTGGGGTAGGCTCCTTACCTTCTGCAGTTATTCGTCTAAAAATAGAATTACATTGATACAGCATGGAAGTAATACGCCAGGCAATGGTATATTTTTTTCCTGAATGGGAATGAAAATGTCAGATTTATGCTAAATGAACATTTAACAAATTATTTTATCTTCTGGCCAACATATTTTACCAAATTGGTCACAAGAAATGTATTATTGGTTCTGAGATACATATTTTTTGGAAAATATTTTCGGGTTTGTTGGGACGCTCGTTAGGATAACAACATAGAATACCTCACCGCTAACAAGAATGACAGGAAGAATCCAGGCACAAGTACACGTGCACTCATACATGTGAACCTACACACACACACATATAAATCCCTATTCAACCTGATAATATATCTTATCAGTGTTTTGCTCAGATTACATGTAAAATAGGCCTCGCTGTAATCATGACCTACAATCTAAATCCATTGCGGTTTTCAAAATATTTAACGATATCGGAAAAAAAAAAAAAAACGACGCGGACCGATTGCATATGCCACTACAAAGGATTACAAAGGCGGGGTATGCCGACAGGGGACCTTTTGGTCCATAACTAGGTCGGATGCGAAAATATATATATATATAAATGATAAAAAAAATAGATAAAATAAAATAAAAATTATAATAATATAAATAATAATAAACAAAATAAATAATACGTAGGTATAGTTAAATGATAAAAAAACAAGTAAATAGTAAATAATAATAAACTGACAAATAAATAATAATAAATGGAAATCAAGCAAATAATAAATAAACAGCCAAATACTAACAAACAAATAATCAAATACTAACCCACCCTCAGAAATTAATGGTTGTGTACTTTTTGTAAACATTTGTTGAAGGTGTGTGAAAAGTATGTTTAATAATTGCAATATTGGAGATTTATCAATGTTAAATCGAATAGAGTAACAAAATCAATTCACTTTGATTAAAAAATTCTCTTACTGTGTGATGCTAAGTATGCAATACGAACTTTAAACAAACTTTTGACAAACTTTGAAAGAAAAAGTACTACTTTGTCTCAAGTATAAATGCAATGCCTAAAACTATATAGACAGCGTTCTTTATGTATGATCTATGTGAATATATATTTGGAAAATCCTAAAGAAAAACATTGTTTCATCACATGTTTGTCAGTATGCATGGTTTGTGACAACGTTTCAACAACCGTTTGTATAACATTTGCTTTCTCGAGGAGTAGAAGTCTTAGTTCACGCTCTCTAGGTGATGACCTCAGTCACAGTTCTGCTCCTCCTGGCGTAATCTCATCAAATAACAGATCACTAACGGCGTTACAGCTACGTTAGTTCTTTGCGTAATACGACTGACGTCACTGATAAGAAAAGCAAATAAATTAAATAAAATACAATGAAAAATTAACAAACAATTAAACAAATGAATAAATAAATAGGGACTCCTTAACCATCCCAGATCTCTCTCTCTCTCTCTCTCTCTCTCTCTCTCTCTCTCTCTCTCTCTCTCTTTCCCTCTCTCCCTTCATAGGCCATTTATCGTAAACTTTCCTTCCAAAGTTAAATAAACCCGGCGACACTTAACTGCCTTTCCTGGCTCCACTATTAACTAGGAGAGCTTCACCCTTCCACCCTTCCACCCTTCCACCTCCTCATCATGGTAACATAATTCAAGCTTTCTTTCATACTGAGTACAAGCATGTACTTGTGCATGCATACATACAACATGCACATATACATATACATATACATGCATAAGAAATCAAATGAACTCGTGACTCTAAATATGCAGAAAAACCACCAAGGAAAGGGATAGAATTATGACCGAGTGCTTTCGTCTATTTAGACATCCTCAGGGCACACAGCCTGAGGATGTCTAAATAGACAAAAGCGCTTGGTCATCATTTTATTATTTTTCTTGGTGGTTTTTCTGCATACATATACATATACGTATACATATACTTACACATATACATACATGCTGAGTTGTGGTGTACTGATAAGACATCAGATCATCTCGATGAACACAGCACTAAACACCTAATCCATCTGTACCTTACCAATATACACTTCACCACACCAATTCCACACATCCCAGCCGAGAACCGCACGCCCCACATCACAAGTTCCATAGAACCCAGCTCGCAACGATACACCTCATTACCTGGACGAGGGGAGTGAGGAGGATGAAGGGGGGAAAAAGAGGGGAAATTGAGGCAGGTGGTGGTTGGAGAAAATGAAAGGGAAAATGAGAATCCGAGGAAAGAGAGACAAATGAGAAAAGGATGGGGAAGGGGAGGAGAGAGGGGAGGAGAGAGGGGAGTAGTGAGGGGAAAGTGAAAGAGTGGACGAAATAAGAAGCAACGGTGGTCGGATGGCTCTTTTCCTTGGGTTATCATTATAACAAACCTTTGAGAGCATAAGAGAGTATAATAACAGAATAATTTTGAAAGCAGGACAGCTGGCCCACGTGTAACATTGATAAAACAAAGACAAAACATTAATAAAGTTATGAAAATATTGGTCAACTGATCACGAGTGTTACTACGAGATCTAATGGAAATGGTGGCATGGAAATGCTGAGAATGGCCCATTCGTTGTGGATGTTGTGAAAATTGCACCATGCACGCAAATGCATTAACATATACACAAAATCACAATCTCACACACACACACACACACACACACACACACACACACACACACACACACACACACACACACACACACACACACACACACATATGCATATATTTTGTATATATATATATATATATATGAATATCTAGGGAGCATATTCTCTTGTATGCATGCATTGTTAAAATTATTTTGTGTGAATTTGCGCATTTATTGATATTTGCTTCTATATTTGTATAATTGGTTAGATTTACATGTTGTTTTCTATATTTCTGTACGTCATTATTATCTATGTTACAGAATTTCCTGAAGATGTTTCTTTGTTAGACGAAACGTTGAAATAAATGAATCATTTTGGCAACTTGGTATATGCCCACCCTCTAAATGGAAGAATATTGGTTAGAAAACTGGAGAATACTCACAAGAAGATCAACAACCTCACTAACGCTGTCGATTTTAACAATGCATGCATATATATATATATATATATATATATATATATATATATATATATATATATATATATATATATATATATAGTGGTAGCGGAAAGTTTGGGTACAAAATTATAGGCGCCCAATCATTTTGATAAACTCAAAACACACGAAAAATACCCGTTTCCTATCAAACTTTTCGCTCTTTTTCAATGCTAGTGTCTGTACCGTTATTATGAAGAGTCAATACGTACCACTTGGCAACTCTGTTTAGTCGCTCCCGGGACCACGTGGTGTCAGTTTTTAAACATCTCTCTCATATGGACTAGTCGATTTTTTGCGGTGGTCTCTGTTTTTGTGATTCGATATCTTCGTAATGGGAAGTGGTAACGAGCTGGAAACGGACACTATTGTCGATATTACAACCTTATATAAGGAGGGTTTTAGATATAAAGATTTAGTCACTCGTGTGGGAACTGGAGTAGGGCAAGTGGAAAAATGGACAAAGAAATTTCGAGCGGGAGGGAGTGACGCCATTCCTATCCTCCAAGCCTCGCTCTGGCCGACCAAGGAAGATATCAAATCGTACTTCTGAGGTTATTAGGAGGCAGTTAGATAAAGATCCAACACTCACAGCTCGAAAACTGAAGTGCAGAAACTCTGCACTGTTGCAGGACGCGCCTGTAATATGTATTTCTAATCATTTAGCCAGGTAGTGCAATGTAGTTCAGTTCGAAGCTTTAAGAATCATTTAGATAAACACCTAAGTAAGATGCTGTAATGATTATAATCTATTTTATATAATTTGTTTTTGTTTTGTCATTTGTCTGTCTGATTTTCATTTATTAATAGTTATATGTTAATTTATTATTATTTACTATTTACCTGTTTGTTTATTATTTAACTATACCTATGCATTTATTTATGTATTTTATTTGTTATTTACATTATTATAGTTTTTTTTTCGCATCCGACCTAGATATGGACCAAAAGGTCTCCTGTCGGCATGCTCCGCCTTTGTAATCCTTTGTAATCCTTTGTTTCCAATATCGTAGTTGTTGTGCTACGGTTCTTCTCGTCTTAAGTGCAAAAAACATACGTTATCGCATAGCTTTTTGCAAAAAATATAAGAATTGGGCCCTAGAAGACTGGGCGACTGGGAACAAGTATTGTCGAGTGACGAGTCAACGTTTGTGGTGTCGTTGGGTTATAGGTCGAAGCGTGTGAGGGAACCCCAGGGGGTCGGACCCTAATGATCTACGCTATACAGCTGAAGTTGTGAAACATGCACCACGTGTTATGGAGTCAGGGTGCTTTGCGTTCGGTGGAGTTGGCAATTTAGTGTTTATTGAACAAAATGAGAATGTAAATCTGTACAGTTATTCCGAGTTATTGTGTGATAGCCTGTTTGAAAGATTTGAAAAGTGTAACGCTAGCTGTTATATGCAGAGCAAAGCTCCTGCTCACATAGGTCTGTCTATTACCCAGTGGTTAGAAGACTGTGGTGAAGATTACTTCAAAAAGTGGCCTGGGAATTCACCAGACCTAAATCCTTTAAAGCACATGTGGCATATCATTAAAAAAACAGCTTCAGAATCGTGACGTTTCGACAATAGCGACGCTAGAAATAGAAATACAGGATACTTGGGATAATATCATTCCCCAACACGTAGAAACACTGGCAATTTGCATCCCATCACGCTTAGAGAAGGGTATCATGAGCCGTTCAGATGTCTTTAGATGTCTCTTTAAATGTCACAATTGTTTACATTTGTTTCTCGTCGATTTGCGCCCAAATTTTTCGCTACCACTGTGTGTATACACACACACACACACACACACACATATATATATATATATATATATATATAATATATGTATATATATATATATATATATATGTATATATATATATATATATATATATATATCTATATATATATATGATTTGATATGGTTTAACGTCACAAACTTCCCCCTATCGGAAGGCTAGGACGGTGCCCCTCACAGAGGACTTTGTAGCGTGGAATTTAATGAACCATGCCCTTGGTTCAACTTCGCCGGTGGCAGGAATCGAACCGCCATCCCCTCGACCTTCGCCGCAAGTAACGACGCACTAACCCACTCATCCAGTGTGTGTGTGTGTGTGTGTGTGTGTGTGTGTGTGTGTGTGTGTGTGTGTGTGTGTGTGTGTGTGTGTGTGTGTGTGTGATTCACTTTGGTCTTTGGATCACGTGTTGGACTCGTGATTGACAGCTATTTCCCTCCCGGAAGAGAGCTCAGAGCTCGTATGACCGACCTATGGGTAATGCTGTGACCTTACACGCACACACACACCCAACTTTCGGCTCACGAGAGTTGGAGTAACATCCCGCAGCGAAGCGATACTGAAATTATTTCCGCCCTGGGCAGGAGTCGAACCCGGACCGCCGTATTGGCAGGCGAGAACTCTAACCACAGCGCCACGAGGTGTGTGTATTCACCTTGGTCTTTGGATCATGTGCTGGACTCGTGATCGACAGCTATTTCCCTCTCGGAAGAGAGCTCAGAGCTCGTATGTCCGATCTATGGGTAATGCTGTGACCTTACACGCACCCCCCCCCCAACTTTCGGCTCACGAGAGTTGGAGTAACGACTCGAAGCGCAGCGATACTGAAATTATTTCAGCCCTGGGCAAGATTCGAACACGGACCGCCGTAGTGACAGTCGGGGACTCTGCCAACCGCGCCACCGACAGTGTGTGTGTGTGTGTGTG
>NC_134813.1:39184715-39192215 GCF_046742065.1 Oratosquilla oratoria | reverse complement strand
AACACATTTAAACATTTAAAAAAAAGAAAAAAAAAAGTGTGGAAGTACATTTCTATCATTTTCATGTAATCTTTTATGGGAAGGAGTTTGCTGCTTTAGTGTGAATTGGCCATTGAGGATTTTAAGTTTAGTCCTGAGCCTTATGTTTTCCTATTGATGTTGGTTTTCTTTGATTGTGGGGGTGATGGTAATGTTTACCACAACCAAAGATGGCTTATGGAGCCTTCCTCCACCTCGACGAACAACCATTGAGCAATTGGATTGGTGGAGAAAATACTCCAATAAGAAGATAGATTCCCGACCCTCCCTGTCTCCCTCTCTCTTTCTCTCTTCTTCTCTCTTTCTCATCTGGAAGTGCTGAAGTAAGGAAGAGCCCAGGGGCTTTGCTGAGGTTAGAACAAAGAATAGAGGAGAGGCACGAGAGTCCTTAAGAGCAACGCTTCTGCCATAAAAGGAGAGGAGTCTGAAGCGACCAACTCGAGGAGAACGGGGGGGAAGGGCAGGAGCCGAAGTAGTTTCTGGGGACCAATTCCGGAACTCGAGGACCCTTCGATAAAAAAAAGAAAAAAAAAAAAAAAAAAAAATGGCACTGGTAGGTCGTAGCAGTACAAACCCGGCAGCCAGTGAAACTAACCGCCTTCGCGTCCGTTAACTACTGGAAGATCAACGACCAAGTAGTTTCTGGAAGGGGAAAATAAACAAACCATTTGAGAGCCAGAGATCATAAGGAATGCTCTCGCTGAATCATGACGACTCTGTAAGGAGTGCCGCTTACTTCCTTCCAGTGCCATCCTCAAGCCCACTGCCGCCTTTCCAACGTCCAGTGCCATGTTGCCCTCGCCCACTTCACACCCTAGGGCCCCGTCACACCAAGCTTACGACCTGTTTCCGACCACCGGCGACCAGGTGGTCGCCGACCAGTTGCAGGTAGTCTTTGGAAGTCGCTGGTAGTCGGTAATAAGATAGATAAATAGATAGATCGATAGATATATTACAACACATACTGAATAGTCCCCAGTACATCCAAGTAGATTTTAATCTTATCAATCACATTAACTTTTTCCATTTTAATTCCTTGCATAGGTTTTGTGTCGCCGACCGATCGCTTGATTTTAGGTCGAAGGTGGTCGGAAACAGGTCGTAAGCTTGATGTGACTTGGGCTTTATATCACCTACTCCTTCCGAAGTCACCTTACCTAGCCTACCGCCACGTACTCCAAGCCCACATTTTACCTCCCGTAGCCCTATGCAACATACTCTTGGCTCTTGAAAAATAGTCCCATAAGCCTTACAGATTCAGCTGTTTACTATCGCTGTCACTAACACTAACCTCATCGTTACTATCGAATCGCTTACTATTATCAAACACTATCAAAACGATTATCATATACCTATAATACTTCTACCTTAACTATTGTTGTTATTATCAATATCACTATTAGATAATTTCATTCTGGTCTACCATTATTATTTTATTCTTTTTGTCAATGCCATCTTAGTCAGAGGAGATTAATTTTCTCCACTGTAATACCATTTTTTTTTCTTTTATTGCGTCTACGAGCAACGGGCTGCGCCCGACTCCGCTACGCGAGGGCTTAGCCCTTCGGCCGAGCTCGCTTAGCTCGCAGGCGCCTTCGGCCAATCAGTCTTCTCCGTTTCCGTCACGTTACCACTCTCAGCCAATCAGGAGCCGGAGAGAACGTGTCCCCTTGAAGGATTTCCAGTTTCCTGTCCGATTTAGATCAATATCAACATGAATTCTTTTATTAATTTGTAGATATTCTACGCCTATCACGGCTGCTGTCAGGGGACTTGATTCAGCTGAAGGAAAGCACCATCATCAACTGGAGGCGTCTACCAGTGATCCCTTTCCTTTACTCACAATCCGACCAAGCTCCCATGCAGTCATCAAATCCTAAACTCACCCTCTCAGCTCCTACCGCAGCCGTGTGATTTTATTCAGTTGACAGAAACTACCCGGGGAAGTCAAGGTGATGGTGATCCTCCCCTCCCCCCGCCCACAAGCCCCAGCGCCCCCTCTCCCTCCCTTCTCCCCTCGCTCGCCCTTCAATGGTACGACTAAAACCTCATCCTTTGAGCGAGTCCCTGAAGTCAAGGACGACCCTTCAAGTACAACGGGCAACGGACAGTGGGCCACGGTCATGGTCTTCTAACCCAGTTTCCAGGTCCCTACGGTCACTTCTACTGGTGGCAATGACCTTCCCTCCTTCACTCGTCCTTTCCTTCCCTCCTTCTCTCCTCTATCTACTTCCTACTCTTACACTCTCTGGAAAGACGCTTACACTCTCTGGAAAGACGCAGAGTGCGGGGTGATATAATAGAAGCGTTCAAGTGGATCAGAGGTTATAACAAGGGTGATGCAAACAAGGTCATCATAATAAAACAACAGGGTAGGACTAGCAGTAATGGGTATAAACTGGACAAATTTAGATTTAAGTAGGAAATAGGCAAGAACTGGTTTACTAATAGGGTGGTCGATGATTGGAATAAACTTAATAACCCTGTAGTAAACGCTGAAACTATCAGTTGTTTAAAAAAAACGATTAGACAACTTTATGGATGGGGATGACAGGTGGTGATGGATACGGAGCTGCCTAGTGTAGGCCTTATGGTCTCTTGCAGTCTCCTTTATTCTTATGTTCTTATGTTCCCTCCTTCTCTCCTCCTCTCTTTACCTCCTCTTTTCCTTCCCTCCTCTTCTCCTTCCCTCCTTCTCTCCTCCACTCCCCTTACCTCCTCTCATTCCCTCACACTACGCCGATCTTGTTCTTGTTATTCCCTCACCTCCTCCTCCTCCTCCTCCTCCTCTTCTTCTTTTTCGTCCATCTTTTTATTCCTTCGTCATGAAGATCATCACCATCACCACCACTACCAGCATCTTCATCACCAACACGACCACCACCACTTCCACCACCACTACCATTATTACTACAACCGCCTTTACCACCATCACCACAACCACTATCTTCACCACTATTACCACCGCCACTACTACCACCACCACCACAGTTACCAATACTACCACTACTACCTCCTCCTCCTCCTCCTCCTCCTCCTCCTCCTCCTCCTCCTCCTCCTCCTCCTCCTCCTCCTCCTCCTCCTCCTCCTCCTCCTCCTCCTCCTCCTCCTCCTCCTCCTCCTGCTCCTGCTCCGTGGGATGGGCCAGCGTGTTCCGCATCCCCTGCAGGCGGAAGGGCGGCTCGCTTTATTTCCGACGGCGGCTCCGGCCGTAGCGGAGGGGGAGGAGGAGAGGAAGTAAAGGAGGGAAGGGAGGAAGGAACCGCATTAAAGGAAAGTATGGCATTGCGTTTTGTAATTTGTCCCCAACGGTTTTCTTTTTCAACCTCTCCTCTTCCTCTTCCTCTTCCTCCTCCCTTCTGTCAATCCTGAAGGACCCCTGCAGGGCCCCCGGTTTATCCTTTGTGAGATGATACATAACCTAACCTAATCAAACCAACATAATTTAACCAAGCTAACCCAACCAGCCTAATATATCCATCTAACAAATAAAATCTTTACTTATCAAGCTAACACAACCAACCTAACCTATCTAACTAATCTATTAAGATTAACCAACCTAATATATCAGTCTAACAAAACCAATCTTTATTTATCAACAAACCTAACCCTAACCTAGACTAACCAACCTAACCAATCTAACCTAACCAACCTAATATATCAACCTAACAAAACCAATATTTACCAACCTAACCTAACCAACCTAACCCTAACCTAACCCACAGTAAATCAAACTAACCGATTCAACCTAAACTAAATAAACCAACCCTAACCATGGCTGTGGATGGGGGGTTACTATTTCAATCCAACCTAAACTAGTTTAACCCTACACTTCTTCAGATTCCTTCCAAAGTCTGGCAACGTACTGTAGACCACTTAGTTCACAGCCCACCTCCCCAACATCTACATCTCCCATGATGCAAATTGAATTTCGAATTTTTAGCGTGACGTCATGGGGGTAATAGGTCGAGGACGAGTGGATAAGGGAATTCTGTTAACGAAATAGCGATGTAAATGTAATTGACAAAAGAAAAAAAAATTGTTTCGGGTTCGACGATTTTGTATGTTAACGCATGTGCATTTGATACTATGAATACATATAAATATTTATATACATACATATATACTGTATATATATATATATATATATATATATATATATATATACACATATATATCTTTAAAAATCCAATCTATTTCATGTACATAAGCGAACTAGAGATAATGGATTTCGTGTTAAAAGTGGGATTTTCTTTTACGTTCTCCTACACTGGACTGACTTGCCTTTTCTCAGCAAAGATACTTGAACATACAAGATGGTGGAAGAAGCAAAGAACACAGAGTAGAGATAGATACGTTTCTGTGTATCTAGCGTCTCGGCTCTACACACTCTTCTTCAGAGACTGAACCACTCGTGGCGGAGTTGCTAGAGTTCCCGGCCGCCACTACGGTGGTCCGGGTTCGAATCCATCCCCCCCAGGCCTGAAATAATTTCAGTATCGCTGCGCTGCGGGTTGCTACTCCAACTCTCGTGGACGGGGAGTTGTGTGTGTGTGTGTGTGTGTGTGTGTGTGTGTGTGTGTGTGTGTGTGTGTGTGTGTGTGTGTGTGTGTGTGTGTGTGTGTGTGTGTGTGCGTGTAATGTCACAGCATTACACATAGATTGGTCATATATGAGCTCTGAGCTCTCTTCCGGGAGGAAAGTAGCTCTCGATCACGAGTCCAACACGTGATCCAAGACAATGGTAATTCACAAATGACCGTTACGTAGAGCTGTGCACCTTCCCTACAACTGGAGTAACTACTCGCAGCGCTAAAGGGTTCGTATCACAAGAGGATTATATTCTATTGAACGGAACCCCACATCTTTTGCTCGAGGGGATGGCGGTTCGAATCCTGCCACCGGCGAAGTCGAACCAAGGGCATGGTTCATTAAATTCAACGCTACAAAGCCCTCTGTGAGGGGCACCGTTATAGCCTTTCGTTAGGGGGGAATTTGTGACGTTAAACCATATCATATCATATCATATCATATCATATCACTTTGGTGTGTGAAATTATCGAAGATCATTATCGTATACTTGGATGATTTTCTTTGGGCTTCTCACAATCCAGTTCGAAGGCAAAGATGGCCCTCAAGGAACTAAACTCATTAGTTGTTGAAGAACAATTGTTTGTTTGTTTGTTTGTGTGCACGAGAGAGAGAGAGAGAGAGAGAGAGAGAGAGAGAGAGAGAGAAGGGGGGGAGGGGGAGAGAGGGAGGGAGAGAGAGAGGGAGAAGGGGAAGAGAGGGGAAAGAGAGGGAGGAAGAGAGAGAGGATGAGGAAGAGGGAGATGGAGAGAGAGAGGGGGAGGGGGGAGAGGAAGAGAGGAGGGAAGAGAGGGAGGGAGGGAGGGAGGGAGGCAGAGAGAGAGAGAGGGAGAAGGAGGGAGAGAGAGAGAGGTGAGAGAAAAATAAAGGGGGGGCCCTCCTCTAAAATTTTTACGAGAAAAAATGAGAGTGCATATGATGCAAAGCCCCCACATTCCATCAAATTTGATGCATTTGTTTCCTTTTTACTAAAAATGCTCCAATTTTGTTGTGAAAAAGAAAAAAACATCAGAAGGTCAAGTACACCTACCCCTCACCCCCCTTCCCTGTATGCGCCCATGAGAGAGAGAGGAGGAGAGGGAAGGATATATATATATATTATATATATATATATATATATATATATATATAGATAGAGAGAGAGAGAGAGAGAGAGGTAAGAGAGAGAGAGAGAGAGAGAGAGAGAGAGAGAGAGAGAGAGGGAGGGAGAGAGAGAGAGAGGGGGGGGAGAGAGGGAGGGAGAGAGAGAGGGGAGGGAGAGAGAAAGAGGGGAGAGGGAGGAAGAGAGAGAGGGAGGAAGAGAGGGAGGGAGGAAGAGAGAGAGGGAGGGAGGGAGGGAGGGAGGAAGGGAGGGAGGGAGGGAGGGAGGGAGGAAGGGAGGGAGGGAGGGAGGAAGGGAGGAAGGGAGGGAGGAAGGGAGGAAGGGAGGGAGGAAGGGAGGGAGGGAGGAAGGGAGGGAGGGAGGAAGAGAGGGAGGAAGGGAGGGAGGGGAGGGAGAGAGAGGGGGAGGGAGGGGGAGGGAGAGAGAGAGAGGGGGAGGGAGGGATGGAGAGAGAGGGGGAAGGAGGGAGGTAGAGGAGAGAAAGAGAGGGGGAGGGAGGGATGGAGAGAGGAAGGGAAAGAGAGAGAGAGAGAGAGAGAGAGTAGAGACAGAGACAGAGAGAGAGGAGAGATAGAGAGTCCTAAACCCGAAGACAGGTTATCAGCAATCCTCGTTCATCACAAGAAACCACAACACGAAGAGTAAAGAATCTGTCACCATGAACTATCCACCCTAAAAAAGTCCACCTCTGCAGAGGAGAAGCCTCTGGCAGAACCCAAAATTTCGAAAAGAATGTAACCATATCAACGGCGTCCTCCCCTTCCACCCTCTCTCTCTCTCTCTCCCTCTCTCAGCCTCTCTCTCTCTCTCTTTCTCTCTCCCACCTCTCTTTTACTCTCTCTCTCTCTCTCTCTCTCTCTCTCTCTCTCTCTCTCTCTCTCTCTCTCTCTCTCTCTCTCTCGATGGCTTGGCGGAGGAGTCTTTAGCTCCTGAGACCTAAGAGATACGTCACGAAATGTCCCCCACTTCAACGCCAGGCACACACACACACTTCACACACAGTATACACACACACATGCACACACACACACGCACACCAACGCACGCACAACACATTGAATACACACACTAAACACACACACACACACACACACACACGACACACGACTCGGTGGCGCAGTTGGTAGAGGCTCAGACTCTCAGCACGGTGGTACCGGGGGTACTGGGTTCGAATCCTGCCCAGGGCTGAGATTAATTCAGTATCACTAACCCTCGAGTCGTTACTCCAACTCTCGTGGGTGGGTGTGAGTGGCGCGGTTGATAGAGTCCCTGACTGTCACTACGGCGGTCCGGGTTCGAATCCCCCCCCCCAGGGCTGAAATAATATCAGTATCGCTGCTCTGCGGGGTGTTACTCCAACTATCGTGGGCGGGATGTTGTATGTGTGTGTGCGTGTAAGGTCACAGCATTACCCATAGATCGGTCATACGAGCTCTGAGCTCTCTTCCGGGAGGGAAATAGCTGTCGATCACGAGTCAAGCATGTGATCCAAAGACCAAGGTGAATACACGCACACACAAGAGCGCGAGCAAGCACAAGTACACGCATAGAAATTCATGCATGCACACAGATGTGTTTGTACATACATTATTCTGAAGGTATACTACACACGTGCGCACACACACACACACGCACGCACGCACGCACCCACACATACACAAATACACACAGGCGATTTTATTCGGCCGAGAGGGACGCCACTGTGTTCTATTTGTCGGAGAGAGAGAGAGAAAGAGAAAGAGAGAAAGAAAGAAAGAGAGAATTAAAAT
>NC_134813.1:39152215-39177215 GCF_046742065.1 Oratosquilla oratoria | reverse complement strand
TTCCTCCTCTTCTTCTTCCTCCTCCGCTTCCTTCTCCTCCTCATTTTCTTCCTCTTCCTCTTCTTCCTCCTCATCTTCCTCCTCCGCTTCCTTTCCCTCCTCCTCCTCGGCTTCCTCGTTCTCTTGCTCTTCCTCCTCCTCATCATCATCTTTCTCCTCTTCTTCCTTCTTCTCCTCCTCCTTTTGCTCCTCCTCCGCTTCCTTCTCCTCCTCCTCCTCATCATCTTCCTCCTCTTCTTTCTTCTTCTCCTCCTCCTCCTCCTCTTGCTCTTCCTCCTCTTCTTCCTTCTTCTCCTCCTCTTCCTCCTCTTGCTCCTCCTCCGCTTCCTTCTCCTCCTCCTCCTGTTGCTCTTCCTCCTCCTCATCATCTTCCTCCTCTTCTTCCTCCTCCTCCTCCTGTTGCTCTTCCTCCTCATCATCACCTTCCTCCTCCTCCTCCTCCTCACCGAACCCATACTCACGTCCATCCCCTTTCCCCTATCTCCCCTAACCTCCTTTCACTCCCCTCGTGTCCCCTCCCTGCCCCTTAGACTTCCACCCACTTCCTCTCTCTCTCTCCTCGTCTCCCCTCTCTTATAACGCAACCCTTCCTTCCTCCTCTCAAAGTTCCTCCTCAATTTCCATTTCCATTTTAACATCATCATCATTCTACCTCTCTCTCTTTCTCTCCTTCACTCTCTCTCTCTCTTTCTCTCTCTCCATCTCTCTGTGTGTGTCTGTCTCTATCTCTCCTCTATCCTCTCCTTCACTCTCTCTTTCTCTCTCTTCATCTCTCTGTCTCTGTGTCTGTCTCTATCTCTCCTCTATCCTCTCTTTCACTCTCTCTCTCTCTCACTATCTCTCTCCTTCTCTCTCTCCATCTCTCTGTCTCTGTGTCTGTCTCTCTCTACCTCTCCTCTATCCTCTCTCTCTCTCTCTCTCTTTATATCTCCCCCTCTCTCTAATTCTCTCTCTCTCTCTCTTCCTCTCTCACTTCGCACCTTCCTTCTTCCTTCCCTCCCTCCTTCCATCACCTCCTCCTCCTCCCCCTCCCCCTCTCCGTCCTCTTCTCCTCCTTCAGAAAGGAAGATTTTTCCCCTTTTATATTCAAACTCCTCCTCACTCCTCCTCCTACATCATCGCCACTTGACCTCCCTCTTCCTCCACTCCTCCACTCTTCACCTCATCCTCCCTCCTCTCTCTCCTCATCCTCCTCCTCCTCCTCATCCTCCTCCTCCTCCTCCTTCCATTCAAACTTCGTCTTTCCCCCTTTTCTCTTCTATTCCCTGACGTACGTACGCACGCACGCACACACATACACACACACACCTACACACACACACATACACACACGCACGCACAGGATGGAAGTTATGGAAGGAGAAGGAACGAAGGGCAAAGGGAAGAGAGAGAGAGAGAGAAAGAGAGAGAGAGAGAGAGAGAGAGAGAGAGAGAGAGAGAGAGAGAGAGAGAGAGAGAGAGAGAGAGAGAGAGAGAGAGAGAGAGAGAGAGCGAAAGACAGTGAAAGAGAAAAGAGAGCGAAAGAGAAATTGAGACAGAGAAAGAGAGTAAATGTGTGTGGGCGGGTTTGAGTGGGGAAGGATGGGGGATGGGGTGGGGGAAAAAGAACGACGCCGCCCCGTTCCCCCCTCCCCCCGCCCGACCTCATCCTCGACTCAGTCCGCAGGGGAAGTGGAAACAAAAAGGACTCGAGGGCGACTCCGCGGGGGAGGGGGAGGGGGAGGGGGGGGGTCGTCCTCCTGGGGCTGACGTCGTCGGTTCGCCTCCCCTGCCATCTCATTACCACATCTTGAGTCATTCAATCCCATCCAGGAGTCTTGGCTGAGTTTCGCCACTGAGGAAAGGTGGGTGGTGGTGATAGTGGTGGTAGTGGTGGTAGTGGTGGGGATAGTGGTAGTGGCGGTGATAGTGGTGGTAGTGGTGGTGATAGTGGTGGTGGTGGTGATAGTGGTGGTGATAGTGGTAGTGGTGGTAGTGATAGTGGTAGTGGTGGTGGTAGTGTTCATAGTGGTGGTGGTGACAGTGGTGGTGATAGTGATGGTGGTGATAGTGGTGGTGGTGGTGGCGGTGATAGTGGTGGTGGTGGTGGTAGTGGTGGTGGTGGTAGTGGTGGTGGTGATACTGGTAGTGGTGGTGATAGTGGTTGTGGTGGCGGTGATAGTGGTGGTGGTAGTGGTGGTGGTAGTGGTGATAATGGTGGTGGTGATAGTGGTGGTGGTGATAGTGGTGGTGGTGATAGTGGTGGTGGTGATAGTGGTGGTAGTGACAGTGGTGGTGGTAGTGGTGGTGGTAGTGGTGGTGATAGTGGTGTTGGTGGTGGTAGTAGTGGTGTTGGTGGTGATAGTGGTGGTGGTAGTGGTGATGGTGATAGTGGTGGTGGTGATAGTGGTAGTGGTGATAGTGGTGGTGATAGTGGTGGTGGTGATAGTGGTGGTGATAGTGGCGGTAGTAGTAATGGTACTAGTGTCAGAAACGGTCGAGTACGTGGGAGAGCGTACGCTTGTGCGTACAATGCCTTGTACGCGCCTTTGAATCCACTGCGTACGTACGCTTGGATCATGCGCGTGGCGTGTATGTTGCCACCGAGTCAGCTTCTCTCTTCTTGCAGATCATGCACGTGAACCACGTGCTGGACTCGTAATCGACAGCTATTACCTTTCCGGATGAGAACTCATATATGGGTAATGCTGTAACCTTACACACACAAACACACTATAACTCCTTGCCCACCAGAGTTGGCGTATTGGCTCGAATTCGGATCGCTTGATTAGTGCTCGAGAGCGGTACCACTGCACTGTTAAACCGTGTAAAGTGTGTGTGTGTCATTCACCACCATGATCTTGGATCACGTGTTGGACTCGTGATCGACAGCTATTTCCCTCCCAGAAGAGAGCTCATAGCTCATATATGACCGATCTATGGGTAATACTGTGAGCTTACACACACACACACCCAACTCCCCGCCCACGAAAGTTGGAGCAACGACTCGCAGCGCAGCGATACTGAAATTACTTCAGCCCTGGGCGGGATCTGAACCCGGACCGCCGTTGTGTGTTTATGTGCATGTGTGTGTGTGTGTGTGTGTGTGTGTGTGTGTGTGTGTGTGTGTGTGTGTGTGTGTGTGTGTGTACGCACGAATGTGTGTGTGTGCGTTCGTGTACGTGAGTGTACGTACATATCCGTTCGTGTACGTGCATGTACGTGTGTACGTATTCACACAAACCAAACACCATAGAATCCCACATCCTACATTCAGATTCAATCAGATGGTAAATTAGACGATTAATGATCAAAGTAGCGTGCACATGAACCACTAGGTACGCTTGCGTACACACCAAAACGTACGCCTGAG
This sequence comes from Oratosquilla oratoria, assembly GCF_046742065.1. Classification (NCBI taxonomy): domain Eukaryota; kingdom Metazoa; phylum Arthropoda; class Malacostraca; order Stomatopoda; family Squillidae; genus Oratosquilla; species Oratosquilla oratoria. The sequence continues at coordinate 39,173,863 of NC_134813.1, read as the reverse complement.
CTATCTATGTTCTATAAGAGAGCGTAAGCAAGGATAGCACCTTCTATTTCCACTTCAATTTCTATACACGTCAACCTAGTGCCCAGTGGTAGAGGGGCGAGACTGAGAAAGAATTTATAAATCACTCGCGTGATCACGGGTCTCTCGTTCTCTCTCTCTCTCTCTCTCTCTCTCTCTCTCTCTCTCTCTCTCTCTCTCTCTCTCTCTCCCCATGAACAGTGTCCGTGCGAAAGAATCGAAATGTGAAATTTCCGACCAACCTTACGTTCTCAAAGGGATTTACAATCTCAGTTATATTTTGTCCGTGGGAGCACAAAAGTTTTATTTTCTTCGGAATTGAAGTGATTTGCAAATGAATGAGAGAGAGAGAGAGAGAGAGAGAGAGAGAGAGAGAGAGAGAGAGAGAGAGAGAGAGAGAGAGAGAGAGAGAGAGAGAGAGAGAGAGAGAGAGAGAGAGAGAGAGAGAGAGAGGAAGAGAAGGAGGAGAGGGGAAGGAAGGAGAGAGGGAGCGAGAGAGAAAGAGAGAGGGAGAGAGAGGGGGAGTGGAGAGAGAGGGGGAGTGGAGAGAGAGAGAGGGGGGAGTGGAGAGAGAGAGAGGGGGAGTAGTGAGAGAGGGAGGAAGAGAGAGGATGAAGGAGGGAGGGAGAGGGAGAGAGATAAAGAGATAGAGTACAAAAATAAAAATAAAAATCCCTCAGTCACAGCTTTCACAGACAAGGTTCTGTGGTTACATCGAGGTGAAAACCGAACCACCACCTCCAGGTCACGTGACCTCACCCTTCCCCCCGGCGTAGACGGACCCCCGCCCGGAAGGCTTCGAGGAGGAGCTCCGGGGACGCAAATAGCTCCGGCTGAAGGTCGACCCCACTTGACCTGGGCCGACGCGACCTCGGTACCATCCGAGCGGTGGCAATAGCAGGAGGGACCCTAACCACGGTATCAAGGAGATACAACATGTATGTACGGATGAGGTGTTATTAAGATCGTGTGTGTGTTTGTGTATGTGTGTGTTTGTGTATGTGTGTGTACGTGTATGTGATTCACCATGAAGTAACAACCCGCAGCACAGCAATACTGAAATTGTTTCGGTGTGTGTGTGTGTGTGTGTGTGTGTGTGTGTGTGTGTGTGTGTGTGTGTGTGTGTGTGTGTGTGTGTGAATGTGTGTAGGTGTGTGTATGTGGATGTGTATGCATGTGTATGTGCGTTCATAAGTGCGTGCCTTCGTGCGCGCGCGTGTATGTGTGTGTGTGTGTGTGTGTGTGTGTGTGTGTGTGTGTGTGTGTGTGTGTGTGAGTGTGAGTGTGTGAGTGAGTGAGAGAGAGAGAGAGAGAGAGAGAGAGAGAGAGAGAGAGAGAGAGAGAGAGAGAGAGAGAGAGAGAGAGAGAGAGAGAGAGTACAAGAGTACTGACATTTCATCTAGTCCCTTTCAACACGGCGACACCCAGAACCAGAGATGGGAGCAATGGACGTCACGGAGATTAAGGTGGTTCACTAAAAGACTGACCTCCTTTAATACATTTACACTTGAAGGCAGACAACATTTAAACCCAATTTCTTGGTTTGGGCCGAGTTGAATGGTTTTCGCTGTTCCTAACACTCCTCTCCTCCCCCCCCTTCCCCTCCCCTCCCCTCCCCTCCCCTCCCCTCCCATTCCCCTCTCTTCCCTTCCCCTCCGCTCTCTCCTCATCCCTCTCGTATCACTTACTAAGTACTTCAGCAGAACCAAAGCTCTCTTTTTCCTTACAAAGCAGGACCTTTCCACTTCGTAAAGCTCGTCTACAACACACAAACCCCTTCACTCATAAGAATATAAGAATGAAAGACACTGCAAGAGACCATAAGGCCTACACTAGGTAGTTCCATGTCCATTACCACCTGTCACCCCCCTTCATAAAGTTGTCTAACCGTTTCTTAAAATAACTGATAGTTTCAGCGCTCACTATATGGTTACCAAGTCTTTTCCATTCGTTGAAAATCCTATTAGTAAACCAATTCTTGAATCACAATGGCAAAAGCCGACAAGACTGTGTCATGTCTGTACTTGAAAAAGCTGTAACAAGCGAAACGTAGTACCAATAAAGGTTTCGATCTCACAAGGTGTTTATTCTCAAACCAATTCTTGCCTATTTCCTTCTTAAATCTAAATTTGTCCAGTTTAATTCCATTACTGCGAGTCTTTCACATCATGTTGATTAAAATCACCTGACGGCAGCTAGATGAGAAAGGCTTACCCCCTTCGTTATGACGTCATACTTGAATTACATCGCCTGAGGACAACCAGAAAGAGTACGTGAAGTTCAAAATATCAACCGCTTTCCAATCTCATTTATTATAAAGTCTATTCACCACGTTTAAAATTCAAAGCTATCTGTTCCACTAGATATGATATAACAGGGAATTCAACCGCGTTGGAAAAATCAATGCGTCATTACAGTGATAAATAGATCTTGTGAATACAACAATTCAACCAATGACTAAACCATTATGAATTGATTTTATGAATACAATCGGTGATTGGATCATGTCATTCTATTTCAGTAATACATTTCGTTAAAGATAAAACTGGTATCATGGAAAAAATATACCAAAAACAGATCATATTTTTGTTCCGTATCAAATTGTGATAGTCACATAATATGCCAAAAGAGTTTTCCACACTATAACGGGGGTAACCGAGTCAAAACTGAGTTAAACAAACGTGATTCATGTTATTTGCAAAATAGTGAACTTTGCCAACCCTTTCATTCGAGGACGTGTGTGTACAAGTTATGTTAATTTGTCACCAATCTACTGGGTATTGCTTAAGGGGAGCCGTGACAGTCGGGTGGTCAGAGTGGTCAACTCCTCGACCCAACAATTCCTGGTTTCTTTCCTTAGTTGTCCAGAACTCATCAGCAAACGACAACACAACACAAAACTATTCTCGTCTCTGCTCGTCACTTCTTTTACTTTCTTGAACCAAATAAGAGAACTTCTCTTCCCTTTCCCTTCTCAAGAACCCATCACCAAACGACAACACAACACAAAACTATTCTCGTCTCTGCTCGTCACTTCTTTTACTTTCTTGAACCAAATAAGAGAACTTCTCTTCCCTTTCCCTTCTCAAGCCCATCGAGTCTTCTCCTTTCCCTCGCCCCCCCGCCCACCCACCCACGCCCATTCTCAAGACCACTCCACAGAGGAGGAGGGTAGACGGTGGGCGGAATAGGGTGAATGAAACCAACACTCTTCCTCTCTTCCTCCTCCTCCCTCCTCAGTCTCTTTACCTTTTCTCTCCTCCTCCTCCTCCTCCTCCTCCTCCTCTTCCTCCTTCTCCAACCACTTGTCTTCTACTAATTTCTTTCTCCTACTCCTCCTCTCCGCTCCCCTCCCTCTCCTCCCTTCTCTACTCCCATCCCTCCCCTCCTCTCCTCCTCCTCCTCTTCCTCCTTCTCCAACCACTTGTCTTCTACTAATTTCTTTCTCCTACTCCTCCTTTCCGCTCCCCTCCCTCTCCTCGATTCTCTACTCCCATCCCTCCCCTCCTCTCCTCCCCCCACTTCTCCTCCTCATCTCCAAGTCCCCCTCCTCCTCCTCCTCCTCTTCATCTGTTCTCCCGGTGATACGGACTTTCGTGGCTGCATTATCAACAAGGCCTCCTGAATTTATTATATATATTTTGCTATCCACACAAAAATTCGTAATTAAATCTCGACATCCAGTAACAACAACAACAATAAAAAGAATTAGGGTCAATATTATAATTACGAATATCATTATCAGCTTCCTCTTCCTTCACCAATTTTGGTACTCAACGTGGATCTTCTCCTCCTCTTTCCACTCTTCTTCCTCTTCATCCCACCAACTGCTCTTCATACCGCCTCCTCCTCTTTCCCCTTCCCCCACTCCCCTCCAGCATCTCCCCGTCCAGGCAGCTCGACTCCGCTTGAGAATCGATACTCGTCGGAGAACAGGCAAGACCGCACGGGGACTTGCTACTGCCGGCGTTGTCCTTTCCGTCTCCCTCGCCAGGGGCATGTAGCTACTGCCTGGGACACCTCCCATTTCCTATCCACCCACATCCATTCCACTCACTCCACCCATCCTCGTGGTATCGGGGAAGGCGGGTGGGAAAAGGGGGCGTGGTTATGGGTTGTAGTTTTACCAGCTCTTCTATCCTTGTAGAAAATACTACGAGGAGGCGTGGTCATCTCTCGGTATGCTCTGTGTAGGTAGGACAGGATACGGCATAGAGCACTCGGCTGGTGTCCTCTGGGTTTTCAGTTCACATTCAGGCCAACGTTAATATGCGTTGTTTTGAAGACCTCAAATGTTAGATAAAAACGTGAGGTACTTTAGGATTTTTTTTTTATTCCGAATGACGTGACGAGGCGGTATCTAAAGTACTTGAAATTTTTCGAGAAACATTTTACCTTTTTCTGTTTCATAGGATTTTTTTTTTTTTTTCTAGCTGAGGGCTGCATACGATTATAAATAATAGTCTCAGACCTTAAATGTGTTTTGATCCGAGCCCATCCCCTCAGCTTAGGGTTGGATATAGTTTGAAAAAACTTTGTCTCAACGGCCCATAACCCCGTGTCTCTGCTGAAGAGAATTATTTGTTGCTACGCAGAACAAAGAATCTAGAGTACCATAGAGTACTGAAAGGGGGCGGACATCTCTAATCACTCCATGATCATTTCTACATCGTTCCTGATTCCCCCTTACACCCCACCGCTTCTGATCCTCTCCCTTCACCCTCCCCCTGCCCCCGCCTCCTCTCCCGCTCCGTTCTGCCCCGCCCTGTCCCCAGCAACAGACCTTCAGCACGCGGACATGGGCTGGTTGGTTGGTGGTTATGGCCTGTGGTTTATTAGTGCTTTTGTCCTTGCGGACAACGTCGCGCTGTCTTTGCGTTATCTTATATTCTGTGTACTCGCTTGGTTTGTCAAGGAAGCTTGGGGTTTTGTTGGGATTTATTTTATTCTACTTTATCATTATTATTATTATTATTATTATTAACATTTATTGTAGATTTGTTGTCTACATTGGGTTTGGATGCGTTGAGACAAACGAAGTTGTGGTTTGTTCTCTCTAATCTTTCCGTAAGTAGACTGATCTACATCTCAAATCAGTACACAAGGAAAACACTTGCGGTTGCCAATGGAACAATTTTTACATACATTATTCAAATGATGGCTGTTGCCAAAATATAATGTTATGTACAATTTATTCTCTACTATCAACTGACTGCTTAATTTACTTCTACAATGTACAATGCAAGAACTGATTGTGGGCACTCAGTATTCTATTTTTATATACATGCAATGGTAAAAATAGTAATAATGGTATCGGTCGTATGACGACTTGCAGTTGGCGATGGAGAACGCAGGTGTCCTTTCGCGCTTAGCCCAACTGTCCGAGGGTGAGGTCCGACACAATAGGGGGTCCCCCGGGAGTTTCTGGAGAGGTCATCTGACGTGCTATAGCTAAAATGTGTGCGTGTGTGCGTGTGCACGCTGGCCATCTAAGGGATTGAGCATTTCATTTAATCATCTTGCAACATCATTTATTTTGGAGGGGTGGATGAAGGACGCTGACTTGAACTTTTCGTTTATGGGAAACGTTTATCGATTATACAGGGTGTCCCCAAAAGATGGATCCACTTTTTGAAATGTTTCGTAACGTTGTTACCAGCTGTGTCTGGAAAATGGGGGTCACCAGTTTGAAATTAAAGAAAATTTTAGTCTTCCCCCCTAGTATAGTCTAGTCCCCCCTGCGTGTTCGCAAATGTTGAAGCTGATGACCAAAGTTTGTTTTGACACATTTGATAGCAACGCGAACCAATGGATTCGACAACATAACGAAATGTTTCAACGTGTAACTATTTTTTTTTTTTTTTTTGGGGGGGGGACACTGTATTCTGCTGATGATCAGGTCCCCTGGCTTGAAGAGGGTCTCAGTCGAGCGTGACCCTTACCTTTTATCAATTGAGGAGGAGAGGAGGAAGAGGGGGAGCTTTAGACTCTGAGAGGCTGCAAGAAGCTCTCGAACTATTGAACTGAAATCACGGAGAAAACTTCGGAAGCGCTCTTCAATGTTCTTCTGGTTTTTCATTGTGACTGATCTATTTTTTTTTTTTTTTTTTTTTACTTTATTCTTTAAGAAAAAAAAAATCAAAAAGAAAGGATATCCTTAAAAAAGATTTATCTCTCTGGGATATCACGGAGAAGACTTCGGAAGCACTCTTCAATGTTCCTTCTGGTTTTTCATTGTGACTGATCTATTTTTCACTTTTTTTTTTCTTTAAGAAAAAATCTTCAAAAAGAAAGGAAAAAATATTTTAATTAGATTTATCTCTCTGGGATAGCGTGGAAGTTTATTGATTTTATTCTGGCTGGCGTTAAACATTTGTTATTCGAATGTTGTGAAATCACAGTAAGAGGATCTAATGGCCCTGGCACGTAGACACACCTTATGGATTTTATTCTGGTTAAAGTCAAACTTTCTTTTTCACCGAAGCGGTAAAGAAAACCCTGAATTGTCTGATTTTCATTTATTATTAGTTATATGTCAATTTATTATTATTTACTATTTACCTGTTTGTTTATTATTTAACTATACCTATGCATTTATTTATGTATTTTATTTGTTATTTACATTATTATAGTTTTTATTTATTATCTTATTATTATTATGATTTTTTTTTCGCATCCGACCTAGATATGGACCAAAAGGTCTCCTGTCGGCATGCTCCGCCTTTGTAATCCTTTGTAAAAATGTAATGTAGAGGTAAGTGGTCTTCCAAACCCCTCTCTCGTGCCTCTCTCTCTCTCTCTCTCTCTCTCTCTCTCTCTCTCTCTCTCTCTCTCTCTCTCTCTCTCTATCACACAAAAGAAAAACACACACACACACATTATATTTTTGCGTAGAGATGAGTTAGCTATCATAAGAGACACCAGTAGAACTCTGGTCCATAGGGGTATCAGTAAAGTTCATAAAACATCGATTACATAAAACATACACTCAGTAACCTACATGAGGGCGGGAGAAGGAAGACAATAGAGCACATAAGAGCACTCATCGTTCCCTTCAAAGAACAACGCCAAAACTCAAAACTTCTGTACTCGTACTTTCTAAGGACGTGTCAATTTAGTCAAAGTTTTTAATGTAATATATATATATATATATATATATATATATATATATATATATATATATATATATATATATATATATATATATATATATATCTTGTCCCCATCCCTCGTCCACCTCCCCCTAAAAAAAAAAAAAAAAAAAAGAAATCTTGTTCCCATCCCCGCGTCCCTCGCCCACCTCCCCCTCCCATCCACCACCACCCAGAGCAATGTTTTCCCGACCTTCACCCGATCAATCAAAGAGGCTTCGAATGTCTCACGACCACGGCGAGCCACAACACCTCCACCTTAGGCAGAGACTTGAAACAACACGAAATCAATCCTCTCCCGCGCTTCCCGAGGGTGGGGGGGGATAGGAGAAGGAAGAGTAGAAGGAACAGGGTGGGTAGGGAGGAAAGGGAGAGAAGGAGTAGGATGGGGAGGGACGGGAGAAAAGGGGTAGGGTCAGAAAGGAAGGTGGAAAGGGAGGGTGAGGGAAGGTGGAGGAGGGGGACGGAAGAGGGGGAGAGGAGAGAGGGGAGAGAAGTAGGGTGGGGAGGGAAGAGAGAGGAGTAGGGTTGGGGAGGGAAGGGAGAGGAGTAGGATGGGGAGGGAAGGTGGAAAGGGAGGGTGAGGGAAGGTGGAGAAGGAGGGGGACGGAAGAGGGGAGAGGAGAGAGGAGAAGAGAAGACAGGATCAGCGCTGCTGAAACCAGTGTTATGAAGAAACCCACAAAGAAACACAAAGGAAGAACAAACAACAGCAGGCCTACTGGCCCTAACGAGGCTGTTTGTGTTTACTACACTAAGCTACAGTTAAGAAAACAGGGTAACTAGGCGATAGAAGATGAACTAACACTACTGCTACCACTATCCTATCCAAGTGGCATCACCCTCTTCCTTTCGTTCCTCGGCTCTTCTTCCAGTTCCCCCCTGAAGTCTCGTATCCCTTTGTAACGATTAACATCTTCAATAGCCAAATATTCCGGCACTCATTAGCTGCCTGACGTACGATGATGCATCGCAATACACGCATTATAAAATATGAAGTTCCAGCTGTTATACTCGTTCTTTCACTCAGAATGTCTGTAACCAATAAAAAAGTGATCAAATCTGTTCACAGAATAAGACGGTCACTCAGCTACAACTACAATATATATATATATATATATATATATATATATATATATACATATATATATATATACATATATATATCAGGATGGCGACGTTGGCATCCTTATATATCCACTCGCAACTCAGGACGCCTCCGTTGGCGTTATCGTATACAAGGTGTTAAACGTTTAGTTTGGAACATTCTCCAGCTCTTTCCGTTCCCTTTTGAGGTCTCATAACCTTTGGCACGATGTAACGTTCTACTGGGAACGTTCTCATGTTCTTCTTCAAGTTTTCCCTTGAATTCTCCTGACCTTTGACCCGATTGAATTTTTAACTGGGAACGTTCTTAGTGTCAGCTTCCATTGTCCCTGTCTTCCGGCCTGGATTGTCCCTTTCAGAGACATAATTGTCCCTTTCAGAGACATAACATCACCAGAACAAAGTCGATAAGGTACGTCTCCATATTGAAAGGGTTCCTGATCGGGATCGTTTGAATTTTTTCATTTTGGCTGGTTTTAACTGGTTTTCCTTTTACGAGGGCGGGACTTGCTGGTTGAGAAACGAATAAAATCGTCTGATGTCATCCAGAACGAAATCATTAAAGCTCACCGCACGTTTTTTTTTTTTTTTTTTAATCCTCCTCAAGTCTCTTGTCATCTTTGTTAACTTGATAAAGTGATTTGGACTCTATTGGTCACTTGTGAGTTTCTTAGATATTAGTGTATTAGTATGCTCTCTTCGTGAAGGGTAACTACCGATCACGAGTCCTTCGCGTGATCCAAGGCCATTATCAATCACCCTTAAACAAGCGCGTGCGCTCGCACACACACACAAAGTTTGTGTGTGTGTGTGTGTGTGTGTGTGTGTGTGTGTGTGTGTGTGTGTGTGTGTGTGTGTGTGTGTGTGTGTGTGTGTGTGTGTGTGCGTGTGTAAGGTGTATTACCCCCAGATCAGGCAATACGAGCTGCTTTCACCTGGGAGGGTAACAGCTGTCGATCACGAGTTCGACACGTGATCCAAGCCTATGGTGAATCACAGGCACAAACAAAACAAACCCTAATTGCACTCATTATCTTTAACACTCCGCTACAGTGACCCAATAAACTGACCCTTCGCCCTGTCCTACTCCCCCTCCCCTCGCACCCCTCCCAGCCGCCGGGGAACCCGTGGGTCGAATGTACACAGCCCGTGTACAAACGCACCGTGCATATCAATATTCACATTGTGAGCCCACGTGCCGGTAACGCTGTGGGAATCGTGATGAGGCACTTGCTGGCTCCTGTCACACTTGGCACACAAACACGAAGAGATGTGAGCAGGTTAACACAAAGAGGTGGGGTGGACTGAGGGTGTAGATGGAGTGGGAGGTGGGAGGTGGGAGGTAGGAGGTGGGAGGTGCTCCCTCCTGCATGGCACTATTTTGAGCCCCGGCAGTTCTCTCCAATCCCCCCAACGCGCACATTTACGCATACGCACACGCACACACACACACACACACACACACACACAAAGTGTCTTTTCACTCAGAGCATGCAGAGTAACCAGTTAACTGAATAAAGCTCAGTCGCGCCTCGAGCTCGGTGTTTGTTCCCTTCTTCAGTCGGTTCTTCAACTCTACTACTACTACTACTATTTTTTTGTTAAATAACGACATACATCCTTGTAGTGCTATGCAGTGAAAGTAGTCAAGATCTATTTCCCACACATTTTATTGGACCCTCTCTCGTCAACGACTGTGGTCGACTACCCTTTTATATTTTGTATTATTTTACTTTAATGAAGCTTAATACGAAAGTCCATTTTTCCTAATTTTTACTACAGTCTGATCAAAATCGAGGTTTTATACATGTACCTCCCAGGCATAGGAGAATTTTAAGAGTGAGAACGGTAGTTTACATCTCATCCACGCTACTGTACTGTTCTTTGGTTGTTGTTCATTTACTGCCATCACCTCTGCCAGACGAGTGTAGAATGTCTTTACCCTTGGACCCATAACACCTGAAGTCGTGAAGGTTATCGAAGTGAATGAGATCTGGACTCCATTCTGTATACGCTCCACGTACATCCTGATTTTCTCAGTCTCATTTCGGGAGTTGGACACCCCAATAGTTAGGTTAATGTAATAGATGGCCACTGGATCAAATAATCGTATGTCAAAGAAGGCCAGTTGTCCCCGTGTCCAGAAACCTCTTGCGCTGACGTCCACTCGTGCTTCATCTGATGTTTTGGAAATGGGGTGCCTGAAGTTCTCCCCTCCTAGGGGGAGTAGTGTTGGTTCGATGGTCACATCCTTGCATACCTCCCGAAGCATTTGGGCAGTGAGATCCCTTATCTCGTCATGTCTCATGCAGATGAATCCGCCCTGCTTGCATATCATCGCGCGGTTTGGATCAAACTGTCTCGCACAGGAACATTTGTCGGGCAGCCTTTCCAATGGCCATCCCTCGGGGCAATGGCGTCCGTGATCTTTTTTTTATACTACTACTACTACTACTATTACTACTACTACTACTACTATAATTACTACTACACCATGAAAAGAGTTCACCAAAGCAAGACTCCTTTGCTGAGTTCATCATCCAACTAACACAGACTAAGTGGCACAAGAGGTGACAGTCATGTTCACTATCTACCAGACTGTCCCACACACGCTCAGTGTATGATTTTGTAGTTATGTGGTCTACAACTAGCATTACTGTAGAACTCGCCTGACCATGGTTGTTTACATGGGCAAAAGAATAAAGTAGATAAAATAAACATGTGATAAAAATAATCTTCATTAGTAGAGCTGTAATGTCCCAGAAAGAGAACTTTATATATATATATATATATATATATATACATATATATATATATATAGTGCATACACAAATACAAACGTTTACATGAAAAGTATCTCCTCGTCGACCTTTATATTTTTCATTCTGTAAGCCCCGAAAATGTGTTATTTGATTTTAAAACATCGCAAATCCTCTTTAGAACCCTTCTCACATCGGTATGCCTCTTCGCACGTTCGAGGCCGACGGACAAACTGCCTTCGTCCGAGGGAAAGTCCCACAGTTCAGTAGGTTAATGATTACGTTTAGTATCAAAACCGCATCAAGTTGGTAGTGACCAAACCCATTGATATTCTATTACTATAAACTGTTCACAAAAGCGAAATGTATTTGCACATTTGAAAACTGTTTAGATATAACTCACTGTCGGAGAAGTAAAGCAAAAGAAACAGACGATCTATATATTTCGACCATAGTTGTGGTCGAAATATACAGATCGTCTGTTTCTTTTGCTTTGTTTGTCCGACAGTGGGTTATATTTAAACACTATTAACTGTGTTAATGCCTGTTCTGTCTACCACCGTACTATTTCATTCACTGCATTAGCGAAAGGATATGGTTTAACGTCACAACCCCCCCCCCCCCGGAAGGCTACGTCGAGGCCCCTTACAGAGGACTTTGTAGCGTTGAATTTAATAAACCATGCCCTTGGTTCAACTTCCCCGGTGGCAGGATTCGAACCGCCATCCCCTCGATCTTTACCGCAAATAACGTCCTAACCCGCTCATCTCAGCCTGCATAAGTAGTGTTTGCATTTGTCTATTTATGTTGATTTATTTGCCTATTTTCGTCATTAATTACTCGTTTATGTATTCGTTTACTTATCAATATATTCTACTCATTTATTTACTTACTTTATTTATTTATTTATTTATCTATTTGGCTTGGCTTTCTCTATTGTATTTACGAATATGTTGAGGATGGAATGGTAGTAGTGTTTTTTATGTCTTATTTTTTGGCTACCTCCCTTGTACGGGGGAAAAAGCCTTTGGCATATGTATGTATGTACGGTATGTATGTATTAAGAATATGCCCATCACTTAAATCCAAGGGCACACTTTATCACTTTTGTTCTACCTGTCGCCAGAAGATTTTATTTGGTTTAAAGAAAGTTGTATCTAAAAGATAAATCTGCTAAGTTCAGGCGATTTCATTCAGGCAAAGGGGACGGCTCACTCGAGACGCCATTTTCTACCAAATCGGCTCCTTGGATGAATAAAATCGCTTGGCGACAGCAGGAAAGAAATGAGTGTGGCGCGTCACCGTACTGACTTATGGTGCCATGAATATTTTAATTTCGGTGACAAACGTTATACACTTTGTTCTGGCTATAACCACAAGATTTTAATCTCCCAGGGCCCCCGTAAAGGACACTGATTGTGTATGTCTCATGTAGTCGAAAAATTAAGGACTTTAATTACACCCCTACGGATCGGGGTCCCCCATCCCTTTTTTTTTTTAAAGTGTCACCAGTCAAAGAAGATTGTTGATTGCTCTTACTTTTTCTATGATCCTTTTCCCGCAACCCCTACGGTGAACGAACATTGTCCCCAACAGACAAAAACCCAATCGGTAGGTTAGGTCATGTTGGCTTATGTCCTCCCCCACCCCCAATTTTCCTATTGGGTTTTTGTCTGTTAAACAAGTTGGTTTTTTGTCCGTTGGGGTTTTGTCCGTTGGGATTTTGTCCGTTGGGTTTTTGTCCGTTGGGGTTTTGTCCGTTGGGTTTTTGTCATGTGTTCCCCCTTCCACCCCTCAAATATATCCCTTACCATCCACTCTTCGGGGAGATATTGTCCGCATGGATACAAACGGTGCTGATTGGCTAGGGGTGTGGTCTTCTAACACATGACAAAACCCCAACAGACAAAACCCCAATAGGAAAACTAAGGGGGAGGGAGGACATAACCTAACCTAACCTAACCTACCGACTGGGTTTTTGTCAGTTGGGGTATTGTCGATTCACTGTGGTCTTCTAACTACAAGTATTAACCGTGAGCTCCTTCTTACCTGAATTGTACGGTCTCTGAAGGTGCAGCCAGCACACCGAACGAGTCGGTTAAACTTTCTGGGAGTCGGTTTAACCGCCCAGGGAGACCGTTTAACTGTTGGTTGTTTGAATCCAACGGAAACGGATTATGGGTTATCGTTGACCAGAACTCGAATTTGCACACACATTTTCAATTTCTTTTTAAATCCATAAATATGTTTTTTCTTTTTCTTTTTCTCTTATTTTTTTGAGGGATGATCCTTCGAGCGGCGGAACCTCACATACACTGCATCACTCAAACTCAAAAACTTCTCAAAAAGTGTCTGAGTGAGTGAAACGTATCGTATCGGTACACTGTAACTGGGAAAATGATCAACACGTAACGCTATCCATTAACAGCGAGTGTTTAGCCAGCGGGCAACACAAAGGCATTCTATATCGTGATGAATAGCACAGCATATCAACAACCCTTGTTTTGCCACAACGATCTATATCCACTGTAATCACGTGATGCAATTTACGTCATGTATATTATACTCTGTGACACGAACAATATACCTCGTGACGTTTGTCAACTATTCCATGACACACAAATTATTCTCTGTGACACTACCATATCACCATTTATGACACCAAGTGACACACACGCAAGCTCCTCTCTGTGATATTCAAATCCAAGTGAACAAGCCTGACACTCCATTCCGACACAAAGGGAGCTTCTGTGTTAAGACACGTGAGCCGTTTTGTGACACGTAGGTTCTGTGTCACACGTGGAGCATTTACGACACTCAGGAGAAATTTCAGAACACTCACGAAGCATTTCGCTTCAGGTTTGGTCATCTATGGTGAAACACAGGATTTTTTTTTCGATGAGAGGCGCATGCAATATCCTTTGTGTTTTTTGTAAATGGTGAGGTTTACACTCTGTGCGAAAGCAAACTGCATCCAATTCTCCTCATAGTGTCTCCTGACACACACACACACACACACACACACACACACACACACACACACACACACACACACACAACACACACACTCACACACACAGAGACAACCAACCAACCCTACAGCGCAACACGCTCGTCTCTCACTGTCTCGACTTCAACGCCTCTCAGAGTTGAGGTTCGATCTCCGTAGAGCGACAACACCCTCAGGCCCACTCGCCTCGGCTGGCTTGCGCGCTACCCCGCCCTCCACTCTCGCCCGCTTACCCCTCGCCGCCGCTTCCCGCCGGAAGGCTCGCTAGCCGTGGACTGACTGACTGTCTGGCATCCCGGCCCTCACCCAGCAGGCACACACGCTCTCACGCGGCCGCGGTTCTGGTAGTGGTAGTGGTGGCAGTGGTGGTAGTGGTGGTGGAGGTGGCAGTAGTGGCGGTGGAAGTGGTGGTAGTAGTGATGGTGGTTGTGGTGGTGGTGGTGGTAGTGGTGATGATAGTAGTGGTGGTGTAGGTGATAGTAGTGGTAGGTAATGATAGCAACGGTGGTGTATTAACATGATACGGTGGTATAACAGTATGGCGTGTTGGTGGTATGGCCTTGGCAATGTTGGTAGTGACCTTGGCAGTGTTGGTAGCGGCTATGGTAGTGTTGGTGGTATGCTGGTGGTGTCTGTGGTGGTGGTGGTGGTGTAACAGCATAGTATTGTCCTGGTAATGGTGTGGTATAGTGGTAGTAGTAACGAGGAGGATAGAAAGTGGAGTTAGACGAGTACAAAACAAGACCCGACCTGACCCAGGCAAGAAAATACCCTTCCCTCCCCCCAATCCCCTCCTCCCTCCCTCATCTCCCTTCCCCCCCTGCCACCATATCTCACCCCAACTACACCCCCCCCCATTCCCACCCTACCCCATCCAACCCTTCTTGACTTTTTTCTTTTTTTTTCTTTACAGACATCTGTACGTATGCATGTGTCTGAGTTGTGGATGTTTTTGGCAAATAAGTATGAGTCATCAAATGAAGAGGACGAAGAAATGGAATGGAGAAAAAGAGGAAGTAATATGGAGGAGGAGGGAGAAGAATGTGGAGGAGGAGGAGGATGAGGAGAATAAAAAGGAGAGGGAGAAGGAAGAAAAGAAGAGGAATGAAGGAGAAGGAGAAGAATTAGAAGGTGGAAAAGAAGAAAGAGAAGGAGGAAGAGAAGGAGGAAGAGAAGGAGGAAGAAAAGGAGGAGGAGGAAGAAAAGGAGGAGGAGGAAGGGGAGGAATAAGGAGGAACAGGAGGAGGAGGAACAGCAGGAGGAGGAGAATGTGGGATAGGAGAATTTGGGAGGAACGGGGCAGGAACGGGAAGGTAAGACAGACTAAGAGATAAGAACGTGGGAATGGGAGATAAGGATGGAGGTGGGAAGAGAGATAAGAGATAGAGGGCGCATGCGCCAGGAGGGAGTGGTTGGGGCGTTTGGAGTGGGAGGGGGACACAGGCAAAGAGGTCTATCGTACCATTCAATTCTCCTCCTCCTCCTCCTCCTCCCCCTCTTCCTCCTCCTCCTCCTCCCCTAGTGTTCATGTTTCTTCTCTTTCTCTTTCTCCTCCTCCTCCACTTCCTCATCTTCTTTCTCCTCCTTCCCTTCCTCTTCTTCTTTCTCCTCCTCCTCCTCTTCTTATTCCTCCTCCTCCCCTTCCTCCTCATCATCTTCCTCCTCCTCTTCTTCCTCTTCCTCCCCTTCCTCTTCTTCTTCCTCCTCCTCCTTCCCTTCCTCCTCTTCTTCCTCCCCCTCCTCCCCTTGCCCCTCATCTTCTTCCTCCTCCCCTTCCTCTTCTTCCTCCTCCCCTTCCTCTTCTTCCTCTTCCATCACCAGACCCACTATAGCTCTTTCGGAACGATTCAAAACTTTCCTATTCTAATTGTCGCCAGGCGATTTTATTCATTTATGGGAAACCTCCTCAGCTTCCAGAGGCTTTTTCGAATAACATCTTCGTTGCATTTTACGACCGTTGACAATAAGAAACTCTTCAGTTCTTGGGAGCAACATAGCACCAAAGACTTTGGAGTGTTAAAAAGAGATTTAAGATTTTCAGTGACCAACATTATATTATTCTATTAACTAATTTACTTATCAATCTATTCATTTATGCGTTTATATATATTCATTATATTTACATATTTGTTTATTTATATTATCTTTTTTAATTGGAAACTAGACTTCGATCATGAAGAATGTAGAATCTCTGGTCTGTTCCTAAAATCCCCCAAAACAGCGTTTCTCAACCTTTTTACCCTTGCGTAACCTTTAAGATAAATTGCATGTCTCAAGGAACCACTGCGAAAAAAAAAAAAAAAAAAAATTATATATACAGTATATATATACATATATATATATATATATATATATATATATATATATATATATATATATATATATATACCATATCTTTCTCATTTCATTTTCATCGTAATAATAGGTTAGATAGGATTATGTCTATATTACGTTATTACAATAACCAAGAATATGTCGTGAGTGTTTAACTGTATTACGTATATAAAATTAAATAAAAAATCAAAAGTGCATTAGCTTATCTCACTTGTTCTCGCGGAACCCTTAGGGACCTTTTGCGGAACCTTAGGCTTCCGGGGAAGCCTGGTTGAGAAACGCTGCCCCAAAACATCAACAACATACAGCGTGCAACCAATAGCTTACCCGGAGGACTTCAAACGATCTATCCAATCAACTTCAAGTCTATCTGTAGCAAAAGGGATTGATTTTCTTGTCTGTCATCTGCAATACTTAGAACACGTCAATTTGCGTACAGACAGTACTTTGAGTATGCTTTCTTGCTTGATTATTTGTTTGTTTTTATTTTTGTATTTGTTTATTATTACTTGATTTATTATCATTTACTATTATTTATCTGTCAATTTATTATTTACTATTTACCTGTTTGTTTATCATTTAAATTTACCTATTTATTTATTTTATTTATTATTTATAATATTATAGTTTTTATCTATTTATTTATTCATTTATCTATTTACTTATTATAATCTTTTTCGGATCCGACCTAGTTATGGACCAAAAGGTCTCCTATCGGCATGCTCCTCTTTTGTAATCCTTTGCCTCCTCTACCCACACGATGAGCAGTCTTCCCGTGCCCCCCCAGGTGGGGGGGATGGATGGGGGGGTACAATTCCGCCAATCAGTGAAGTACCCAATCTTTCGTCGGAACACCAATCATGTCTGTGATTCATGAATCATGTAAGGCCTCAACTCAATCCTTCTGGGAGTTATTCCAATCATGATTTATACCAACTGGAATTATCAGGCAGATGGTAGGTCGTGTTTGTGCACCATCTGATCGAAAAGATTCGAGCTAAAAAAAAAAAAAAAAAAAAAAAAAAAAAAAAAAGAGAAAGAGAGAGAGGATCAAAATTTCGCTATAATAGAAAAATCAAAAGATAAGAAACTATATATTATTGGCAGAGGCTTACTACGGGCCTGACATCTGTACCTATTAATCGATTTTAAAACGAAGATACTTATGAAATCACTTACACGTATGTAGGCATGCATCCTATTTGATACTTATATCCACATATATAAATCACATTGGTCAATAATGATTACCAATTAAAAATCAATATGTAATGTTACACACACACGCACATATATATACATATATATACATATATATATATATATATATATATATATATATATATATATATATATATCTGTATATGTGCAAAGTAGACCATTTGGAAAAAAGAAACTAACGAAGCAGAGCGCTTTCGTATATTACATTTCAATGCACTGATGATGTAATATACGAAAGAGCTCTGCTTCGTTAGTTTCTTTTTTCCAAGTGGTCTACTTTGCATAAGTGAATACACGTACTCGTGTTCTTATTAGCATATATATACATATACATACATATATTATATATATATATATATATATATATATATATATATATATATATATTGCCGTGGTATTCTGTAACACCTGGCAATGCACAATATCTAAAACATTAACAACTCTACCCGGGAACACAAATAGAATATTTCATTATGGTTAAGGACAAGCGACGAACGGCCTGAAAGTGAGGGGATGGGGGTCCCGGTCGCTGAAGGCTTACTTCAGGCTCGAGTCCGTATCTGAAATCATATAGAACATCCGTTTCTAGCCAAAAAATGAAACCTAGATGCTATGTCGCTGTGTTGAAGGAGAAGACATTTCGCCTTGGGTCACGTGTTTCTGAACCTTACAGACGGAAGCCCCCACAGATCGAGAACCGGGTTTTCGGTACAAACAGGGACTAAAGTTCGTGTGCATTCTAACATTAGCTCTCATCCTCTGGTTCCTAGGCCACCTAGAGGGTGAAAGAGTACGACACGCTGAAATCTAGTGGCATTCAGTGGATGTGAAGCGATACAATTCAATGCTGAAGTGATCTTCCCAGGAGGCTAAGAACAGCAGAACATAAGAGTATGGGATACGAGAGAAAACAGTAAGAACGCTTGCTCATGTCACCATAATTTTGATCCAATGAATCTCCCATGATATATATATATATATATATAAACATATATACATGTATATATATATATATATGTATGTATGTATATGTATATATAAATGGGTTGGGGTTATTTACAATATGGTAATGTAACGTTCACACGAATCTTATCTCATTGGTATATCTTCGCATCCGTTCTCAGCTCCTTAACAAGTACAGTATTTACGGTGTTGACCCTGGCCGCTTTACAACGTAAACAACATTGCTTAACCACGGTGACGTTAGCAACACTTCAAGAACGCCGCTGCTCTAGCACAAAGACTTACAACTTCGTCCCTCACGTGTGCCGAGATGGTCATCTTATTAAGTCCCAACCTAGAGGATAGCGTTACTGTTACTAACTCACTGTTTGGTACAGTGGTAGCGCCTTGGATTCGTATTCACGACGTAAGCGGCTCGAGTCACGCCAAGGCCAGTGGTGAGCTTGAGCTGTTTACTGGGGAGGTTACTGATATCGGTAAATTATGTACTATTTACCTGTTTGTTTATTACTTAACTTCACCTATTTATTTACTTATCTTATTTATTATTATTTATATTATTATAATTCTATTTATTTATTTTATTTATCATTACACACACACACACACACACAAATTATATATATATATATATATATATATATATATATATATATATATATACACATATATATATATATATATATATATATATTTGCATCCCACTTAATTATGGACCAAAAGGTCTCCTGTCGGCATGGTCCTCCTTTGTAATCCTTTTTGTAACACGGCAACTTTAACTTTTAGCTTCAATTACACCAACACTAATCCACAACCCAGCCAAGACTTCATCTCCGAAACCCTATACAGAAACACATGACCCAAACCAAACCATCAACGGCACCATTTACCTCATTCAGACCAACTCCTAAAGATCCACCAAGACGGTTTTGATGGCTAGTAAGTTACATCAATGGAAAAATAAAGTACGTGGCAATTTTTTGGTCACATCAGCTTAAAGTTGCCAATTGCTCATTTTCCGGGTTATGGAGATTATTAATCGTCGAAATGAACACAGTTTATTTGGGTTTGGCATTTTGCAGATAATTACTTAGTTGTCAGAATTATTAATCTCGTTGCTCATGCACACTAGGTCTAGCCGGAAGTCATAACTTAGAAACCAACTGACCAACACTAAACTAGCGACCCACAAACAACCAAAGAACGACAACCGACCAACCACCAAATTAACAAACCAAGACCCATGGGCAACTAGCAATCCCCATTCCCATCACAAGGAGCGTCGAAGAAAAGCAAACAATCCTGGCTTGTTCAGTAACGAAGTGTCTGAAGTGTGGTTTGAGAGTTAAGTAGCTTGGGATCCCGAAGAGGAGAGGTTCTCCGCAGACTCTCGCCGCAGCTGCTCGAAGAGAAGAAGAACTTCGACCAAGGAAGGTCCCTGATAGCTTGGGATCCCCAAGAGGAGAGGTTCTTCGCAGACTCTCGCCACAGCTGCTCAAAGAGGAGAAGAACTTCGACCAAGGAAGGCCTCTGATAGCTTGGGATCCCGAAGAGGAGAGGTTCTCCGCAGACTCTCGCCGCAGCTGCTCGAAGAGGAGAAGAACTTCGACCAAGGAAGGCCCCTGATAGCTTGAGATCCCGAAGAGGAGAGGTTCTTCGCAGACTCTCGCCGCAGCTGCTCGAAGAGGAGAAGAACTTCGATCAAGGAAGGCCCCTCATAGCTTCAGATCCCGAAGAGGAGAGGTTCTCCGCAGACTCTCGCCGCAGCTGCTCGAAGAGGAGAAGAACTTCGATCAAGGAAGGCCCCTGACACTTATGTGTCGATCTCGCGTCCATGCCAGGACCTCCGCTACGCTGTTTGACACCGTCTTGTGAGTTCTGGTGTCTGGTGTCTGAGATGAAAGGTACTCAAGATGTTATTTGTGTGCGTGTGAGGCTTTGACTGCGTTTGTTGTGTGGAGATGAACCAGTGCATAGTAATGTAGAATGTGGAGATGGCGGCGTTAACGGAGATGGCAATTGCTGTAACTGTGGGTAAGTATTTGTGTGGGATGGAAGACGGGTGTACACCACTGTCAAGAGAAGGAGTAGAAAAAGTAATAATAGGAGCAGGGAGAGGAGGAGAAGGAAGAAAAGGTGGGGGTTTTCATAAAACAGGTTTCCCATGGCCAGAGGAAAAACCTATAAAAATGTCTCATTGTTGAAGACCAGATCCCGTTGAGAGGTGACAATGGTGGTGGTAGTAATCCTATGGATCAACAACGGTAACATCGACAGTGGTGATAACTGATCAAGGGTGACGTTGCCTCAAGTAAGGCCAGGAGAAAAGGGTGAAGAGGTGATGGGGTGAGGAGGAAGGTGCATGGGTGAAGAAGGTGGTAGGGAGTAGGGTGGTGAGAGAAGGAGTTGAATGAGAATGATTCAAAGATGAATCAATCTTCAGAATGAGGAGGGTTGAGGGGGAGGTCGGGAGGGTTGAGAGGGTGAAGAGGTTAGGTGAAGGAAGAGTTTTTTTTTTTTCTTTTTTCTTTTGAAGAGGAGAGAAGAAGAGGAACAGAGAGGAGATGAGAGGACAGGAGAGAAGAGAAGTGAGGAAAGGAGGGATGTAAATAAAGGAAAAGAGACAACAGGAGATAGAAGACAAGGGAGGAGAGAACAGAAGAGAAATGAAGAGGACAGAAGAATAGACAATACGAGATAGAGGACAGGATAAG
The DNA here is from genome assembly GCF_046742065.1 of Oratosquilla oratoria. Classification (NCBI taxonomy): domain Eukaryota; kingdom Metazoa; phylum Arthropoda; class Malacostraca; order Stomatopoda; family Squillidae; genus Oratosquilla; species Oratosquilla oratoria. The sequence continues at coordinate 39,152,586 of NC_134813.1, read as the reverse complement.
AGAAAAGAAAAGAGAAGAGACAATAGAAGAGAGGGTTGGAGAAAATTAAATAGAGTAACAAAGGAGGAGGAGGAGGGGAGGAGGAGGACGGGACAGAAGGAGAAGTAGGAGGAGGAAGAGGAAGAGGAGGAGGAAGAGGAGAAGGAAGAGGAGGAGGAGGAGGAGGACGGGGCAGCAGGAGAAGTAGGAGAAGTAAGAGAAGTAGGAGGAGGAAGAGGAAGAAGAGGAGGAAGAGGAGGAAGAAGTAGGATGAGGAGGACGGGGCAGGAGAAGTATGAGGAAGAGGATGAAGAGGAGGAGGAGGAGGAAGAGGAGAATTAGGAGAAGGAGGAGGAGGAGGAGTGGGAGGAGGAGGAGAGGAAAGGAGAGAG
>NC_134813.1:39117215-39147215 GCF_046742065.1 Oratosquilla oratoria | reverse complement strand
AGAAGAAGAGGCGAATGAGGAAGAGGACAAGGAGGGAGAAGGAGGAGGAGGAAGGAGGAGAAAGTAGGAAGAGGAGGTAGAGGCGAATGAGGAACAGGAGGAGGAGGGGGAAGAGGAGGAGGAGGAAGAGGAGGAGAATCAGAAGGAGAAGGAGGAGAAGGAGTAGGAGGAGGAGGAGTAAGAGTAAGAAGAATAGGAGGAGTGGGAGAAAGAGGAGTAGGAGGTGGAGGAGGACGGGAGGAGCAGAGGGGGAGGAGGAGGAGGAGGAGGAGGAGGAAGAGGAGGATACTGTTGGGTGGAGGAAGGAATGAAGGAGGATGAATGAAGGAGCGAGCAAGCGAGCACACGCGCACAAACACACACACACACACACACACACACACACACACACACACACACATGCACGCGAATTATAAACATTCTTGATTACATATATTAAAGGGGAAAAGAATAGGGGAATGGAAAGAAAGGAAGAAGAAAAAGTGGGAAGCGAAAGAGGGGAGAGGAAGAGGGGAAAGGAAAAGGGGAATGGAAGGAAAGGAAGAAGAAAAAGTGGGAAGAGAAAGAGGGGGAGAAAGAGGGGAGAGGAAGAGGGGAGGAGACGAAGGGAGAGGAGAGGAAGAAGGGAGAAGAAAAGGGGAGGAGACGAGGGGAGAGGAGAGGAGATGAAGTGGGAAGAGGAAAATGGGAGGAAATAACGGGAGAGGAGAGGAGTGGAAGAGGAGAGAGTAAGAGGGGAGAGGACGAGGGGAAAGGAAGGGATGACGAGGGGAGAGGAAGAGGGCAGACGAAGAGGGAAGAGGAGGAGGGGATAGGAAGGGATGACGAGGGGATAGGAAGAGGTCAGAGGATGAGAGCAGAGGAAGAGGGCAGAAGAAGACTGCAGAGGAAGAGGGGAGAAGAAGAGGGGAAAGGAAGACTGCTGGGGAAGAGGGGAAAGGAAGACTGCAGGGGAAGAGGGGAGAAGAAGAGGGGAGAGGAAGAGGGGAGAGGAAAAGGGGAGAGGAAGAGGGGAGAGGACAGGGGAGAGAACAAGAGGGGAGAGGACGAGGGAATAGGAAGGGATGACGAGGGCAGAGGAAGAGGGCAGAGAAAGAGGGCAGAGGAAGAGGGCAGAGGAAGAGGGCAGAGGAAGAGGGGAGAGGAAGAGGGCAGAGGAAGAGGGGGAGAGGAAGAGGGGAGAGGAAGAGGGGAGAGGACGGGTGCCATTAGAGAGGTGCCAGAGGAAAGACTGAATGACCAATAGCTCATTACGCGGTGGCGCTGGACGGGGAGGGGAAGGGGAAGGGGAAGGGGAAGGGGGAGGGGAAGGGGGAGGGGGAGGGGAAGGGGGAGGGGAAGGGGGAGGGGAAGGGGGAGGGGGAGGGGAAAGGGAAGGGGAAGGGGGAGGGGAAGGGGGAGGGGAAGGGGGAGGGGAAGGGGGAGAGGAAGGGGGAGGGGGGAGGGAAAGGGGGAGAGGAAGGGGATGGGGAGAGGAAGGGGATGGGGGAGGGGGAGGGGAAACCACCTCCTCCTCCCTCACGTCCCCTCCCCGTCCTCCTTCGGTAGGTAACCGGGTCGACCCTGGCGTTTGCGTAAAAATCCGCTAAAAGCGAAAAAGAAGAACGAGAGAATAAAATAAAGGAAGAGGAGAAAAACAGAGACGAAGAGAAAAAAAAAATGGAAAAAGGACGAAGATGGAAGAAGGCTGAGAGGCAAACAGGAACAAGGTATGAAAGGAGAATAAAAACAAAAAACAAAAAACGCAAAGACGAAAAAATCCCCAAAGAGATGGTCAGGATCAAAAAAAGGACAGAGAGGATTGGGAAGGAAGCGAGTAAGGAGAAGAAGGAGAAAAAGAATTAATAAAGGAGGGGAAAAAGGAGATAAGGATTAGAAGGAGGAAGTAGAAAGAGGAGGTCAAGAAGGGATAACGATCAAAGAAGGAAGAGGAGGAATAAGGAGGAAGAGGGAAGGAAGAGGAAGTGGAGGAAGAGGAAGAAAAGGGAAAGAAGGGAAAAGGAAGAGGAAGGAAAGGAAGAGGAAGGAGAAGAAGCGGAGGAGCAAGAGGAGAAAGGAAAGGAAGAAGAGATGGAGGAGGAAGGGAAGGAGGAGAAAGAGACGAAGAAACGGAGGAAGGAGGAGAAGGAGGAGGAGGGAGGAGGGGGAAGGAAGGAAAGGAAGAAGGGAAGGAAGAGGAAGGGAAGGAGAAAGAGACGAAGAAACGGAGGAAGGAGGAGGAGGAGGAGGAGGAGTGAGGAGGGCAGGAGGAGGAAGGAAAGGAAGAAGGAAAGGAAGAAGGGAAGAAAGAGGAAAGGAAGAGAAATGGAAGGAGGAGAAAGAGACGAAGAAACGGAGGAAGGAGGAAGAGGAGGAGGAGGAGGAGGAGGAGGAGGAGAAGGAGGGAGGAAAGGGAAGGCCAGGAGGAGGGAGGAAAGGAGGAAGGGAAGGAAGAGGAATGGAAGGAGGAGGAGGAGGAGGAGGAGGAGGAGGAGAAGGAGGGAGGAAAGGGAAGGCCAGGAGGAGGGAGGAAAGGAGGAAGGGAAGGAAGAGGAATGGAAGGAGGAGAAAGAGACGAAGAAATGGAGGAAGGAGTAGGAGGAGGAGGAGGAGGAGGAGGAGGGGGAGGAGGAGGAGAAGGAGGGGAGGAGGAGAAAGATACGGAGGATGGGGAAGGGCAGGAGGAGGAAGGAAAGGAAGAAGGGAAGGAAGAGGAAAGGAAGAGGAATGAAAGGAGGAGAAAGAGACGAAGAAACGGAGGAAGGAGGAAGAGGAGGAGGAGGAGGAGGAGGAGGAGAGGGAAGAGGAGGAGGAGGAGAAGGAGGAGGAGGGAGGAAAGGGAAGTGCAGGAGGAGGGAGGAAAGGAGGAAGGGAAGGAAGAGGAAGGGAAGGAAGAGAAAGAGACGAAGAAACGGAGGGAGGAAGAGGAGGAGGATGAAGAGAAGACGGGCGGAGGAGGAGGGAAGAAGGAGGGGAGGAGGAGAAAGAGACGGAGGATGGGGAAGGGCAGGAGGAGGAAGGAAAGGAAGAAGGGAAGGAAGAGGGAAAGGAAGAGGAATGGAAGGAGGAGAAAGAGACGAAGAAATGGAGGAAGGAGTAGGAGGAGGAGGAGGAGGAGGAGGAGGGAGGAAAGGGAAGGGCAGGAGGAGGGAGGAAAGGAAGAAGGGAAGGAAGAGGAAGGGAAGGAAGAGAAAGAGACGAAGAAACGGAGGAAGGAGGAAGAGGAGGAGAAGGAGGAGAAGGAGGGGGAGGAGGAGAAAGAGACGGAGGAAGGGGAAGGGCAGGAGGAGGAAGGAAAGGAAGAAGGGAAGGAAGAAGGGAAGGAAGAGGAATGGAAGGAGGAGAAAGAGACGAAGAAACTGAGGAAGGAGGAGGAGGAGTGAGGAAGGGGAGGGAGGAGGTGGAAGAAGAGGAGGAGGAGGAGGAGGAGGAGGAGGAGGAGGAGGAGGAGGAGGAGGAAGGAGGAGGAGGAGGAGGGAGGAAGGGGAAGGGAGGGGATGGAATTAGACGACCATGAAACCAATTATGTCTGAAGTGGAAGAGACTAAATGGTAGGGACCGAATAAGGTCGTTCTTCTTCTTCTTTTTTTTTTTTTTTTTTTTAAAGAGATGAAATTATCAAATTACATCACAGCGATGAAAGGGCAAAGAGGGACTCTGTTTTTGTCGTTACGAAACTGTGGCTTACCAGCGCCTCTATCCTACTTCATCTCTCTCTCTCTCTCTCACACACACGCACACACACATTTTGTCTTGAACAAATTTGACGAAACAATAGTATGTGCAAAAACCATACAAAAATTTAAGAACAAAGAGAAAGAGAGAGAGCGAAAGAGAGAGAGAGAGAGAGAGAGAGAGAGAGAGAGAGAGAGAGAGAGAGAGAGGGAGGAGAGAGGGAGGAGAGAGGGAGGAGAGAGGGAGAGAGAGAGAGAGAGAGAGAGAGAGAGAGAGAGAGAGAGAGAGAGAGAGAGAGAGAGAGAGAGAGTGGGGGAGTAAGAGAAAGAGGGAAAGGATAAGGGAAAAAGAGAGGGGGGAGAGGAAGAGAATGAGGGAAAAATGAGGGAAAAGAGAGAGAGAGAGAGAGAGAGAGAGAGAGAGAGAGAGAGAGAGAGAGAGAGAGAGAGAGGGAGGAGGGGAGAAGAGAGGAGAGGAGAGGAGAGAGAGAGGGGGGGGGGAGAAAGAGGGGAGGGAAAGAGAGAGAGAGAGAGAGAGAGAGAGAGAGAGAGAGAGAGAGAGAGAGAGAGAGAGAGAGAGAGAGAGAATGAAGGAGGGAGGCGCGAGAAGGAGATAGAAGAGGGTGGGAAGATTGGGAGGGAAGGGAGCTAAGGGAGGAAGAAGGGGTGGAGGAAGGGGGAGGAGAAGGAGAGGAAGGGGAGAAGGGGAGAAAGGGGAGGAAGGGGAGAAGGGGAGGGAAGGGAGAAGGGGAGGGAAGGGAGAAGGGGAGGGAAGGGAGAAGGGGAGGGAAGGGAGGAGGGGAGGAAGGGGAATAGGTTGATGGGGAGCAATTTAGCGAGTCAGGCAAGCCAACGAGAAAACTAAGACGGTTGCGAAGACACCAGAAGCGCACGCGCGCCGCCTTCCCGGCCAGAGCAATCCCGGCCATCGGGATTGAGGAGGACGGGGAGACGTGAGGACGGAGGAGGCTGAGGGAGACGAAAGGAGGAGGGAGTGGGAGTGTGGGGGGGTAACGGGAGAAGGATGGGTGGGACATGGTGGGGAGGGGGGAGGGGGGGAGCCTATGGGGTTTCTCGAGTGAAGAAGAGGAACGCGAGAGGCGAGTCACGCATTTCGCTGACGAGGGCGCCGGGTGTAATGAATGGCATCATCGCACAATCTCCTGAGCTTTTTTTCTCTCTCTCTCTCTCTCTTTCCCGTCCCTCCTGTCCCCCCACCCACCCTCTCTCTCTCTCTCTCTCTCTCTCTCTCTCTCTCTCTCTCTCTCTCTCTCTCTCTCTCTCTCTCTCTCTCTCTCTATCTCCCTCTCTTGTTCTTATTCTTGGGCAGGTTCTGGTGCATCTCTCCTCTTTTTTCTTCTTCTTTCTTTTCTTTTACCTTTCCTTTCGTTTCCTTTGCCTATCTTCATATCCAGGTCGACAGGGCATTGCCGGGGCTGGCGGGTTGGTTCAGACAAAAATTCAGTATAAATGTATACATGTATGTATGTATGTATGTATGTATGTATGTATGTATGTATGTATGTATGTATGGATGTATGGCTGTACATACGTTCATATGTATGCATACATGCATACATACATGAAGACGACGACAGCAATGTGATTCACCACAGTCTTTGATCACGTGTTCTATTCGACAGCTATTTGAAGGTAGATGTTTTTGTATACAAATCTTATGTGTTTGCATATAACAGCATACACTGGCAGTGCATACACGAGACATTTGCATGGGAAGTATTCCCAAAAAATATTAATAATCATCAATTCACGAAATGCGTCTTCGCAATTTAAAGGTCACACGAGGTCACGCAAGGTTACAGCAAGGTCACGCAAGGTCACAGCAAGATTATGGGTCACGACCACAAAAGTCTAGGGAAACTTCCTCTCTCCCTCTTTCTCTCTTCCTCCCTCTCCTATTTCTCTCTCTCTCTCTCTCTCTCTCTCTCTCTCTCTCTCTCTCTCTCTCTCCCTTTCACTCTCTCATCCTTTCTCTTCCTATCTCTTTCTCTCTCTCCATCCTCTCTCTTCCTCTCACTCACTCACCCTATCTTTCTCTTCCTATCTCTTTCTCTCTCTCTATCTCCAATCCCTATCTCTCTTTCTCCCACTTTCTCTCACTCTCTCATCCTATATTTCTCTTTCTCTCTCTCTCTCTCACACACATACTTCCTCTCACTCTTTCATCCTGTCTTTCTCTTCCTATCTCTCTTACTTCCTCTCACTCTCTCGTCCTATCTTTCTCTTCCTATCTCTCTCTCTTTCACTCTATCTCTCACTTCCTCTCACTCTCTCATCCTGTTTTTCTCTTCCTCTCTTCCCCCCTCTTTCTCTCTCCTTCTCTCTTCCCTCTCTCTCTCTCTCTCTCTCTCTCTCTCTCTCTCTCTCTCTCTATCTCACTAACGTGAAAGACGCCATTTTTCTTCGCTAATGCTCCCGGGTGATTGGTCTGCCATTCTTCTGAACTCGTTATCTTTTCGCAAAAAATGGCCAACGATATATATTCTATTCTGACTAACACAGACGATTTCGAATATGTGTGTGTGTGTGTGTGTGTGTGTGTGTGTGTGTGTGTGTGTGTGTGTGTGTGTGTGTGTGTGTGTGTGTGTGTGTGTGTGTGTGTGTGTGTATGTATGTATGTATGAGTATGTATGTGATTCACCGTGGTCTTTGGATCACGCGTTGGACTCGTGATCGACAGCTATTTTCCTCCCGGAAGAGAGCTCAGAGCTCGTATATGACCGATCTATGGGTAATGCTGTGACCTTACACACACACACACACACACACACACACACACACACACACACAACTCCCCGCCCACGAGAATTGGAGTAACGACTCGCAGCGCAGCGATACTAAAATTATTTCAGCCCTGGGTGGGATTCGAACCTGGACCTCCGTAGTGGCATAGTGGCAGCCGGGAACTCTACCAACTGCGCCACGAGTTTTGTGTGTGTGTGTGTGTGTGTGTGTGTGTGTGTGTGTGTGTGTATGTGTGTGTGTGTGTGCGAGAGAGAATATCAAGGTGGATAATTGTGTGCTTGTGGAGAGGAGAGGGAAGAGCAATGGGGAGTACATTTCGTCAACAATCACAAGGGTTTCTATCCTAGAGAACAACATCGTAAAGGAAAGATTTATCCTCTTCAATACGATTCAATTATTCGCGCGCGCATTAGCTGCCTGACGTACGGTGATGCAACACATTACGCGAATTATGAAATATAAAGTTCCAGCTTTTATCCTCATTCTCTTTCGTCCAGAATGTTTGTAACCGCTGAAAGAGTGACCAAGCCTGTTCACAGAATAAGAAGGTCATTCAGCTGCAAGTACATACATACATACATATACCAAGGCTTCTTCCCCCTTACCAGGGAGGTAGCCAAAAAGGACAAGGCACAAAATCACTCCCACCCATTCCACCCCCGAAAACACTCCACACCCCTCCACCCTCCCTCCCATCTTAGCACCTCCTAGATGACGGGCCATCCCTGCACCCTGTCCACTGCCCTGGGTCAGAAGCAGTGTCGCAGGACACAGCACATCCACAGCAAGGCCGCTTCATTAAATCGGCGACCCCCCCTCTCCGTCCCCCCATATAAAGGAGAGGACGGGGAGAAATCCCTTCGGGCTGCGTCAAAATTTTTGCTCACACCACCTCATGCATCACAACATTTTCCATATACAACCATTCTCCATTCACCCCTGTCAGCTGCAAGTACAAAATAAATATAATCAAGAAGACGATGTTGGCAACTTCGAGCCTCATGACGCCAAAGGAGGCATCATCGTATACAAGGGTGGAAGGCAGTAGCAGAACGAAGGGAAGGATAGTAGATGTATAAAGAGGATCAGTATTATATTTCATTTACGTCTTCGTTTATGTATCTATTGATTTACTTATCTATGTAGTTTAGTCTCCAACCATAAATGAAAGCTAAGCTACTTGATCCGTGGAGATGTTATTAAAGTCACTGAAATGTTAATTGTATAAAAGTGTTGTTAATACTTCACGCGGGAGGGGAAGAAGAAAGGGAGTGGGGGAGTGTTTTTTTTTTGTGGGGTTGTATTTCGAGGGGGCTGTGTAACAGAGGAGAGACGGATAGTGTGTAGCTGTGTAAGGATAACAGAGAAAACATGATTTTTGGAGATATCAAAGCATGTACCACGAAGGAAACGAGAACCTAGGATAGAGAAAAAAGAGAAAACTGATCAAAGGGTTATGAGGACAGGAGACGGGGAGAAAACAAAAGACACACAGAGATAGACACTCGAGGAGGAAATTTTGAGAAAACTGAGAGAAGCCAGAGATACCTGAAGGGTCTAGAGATCAAAGAGGTGGCGTGGAGAGAGACGATAGGAGACAGGATGAGGCGTGTGGGCGTTTCGCAGGAGATTGGGGAGGAAATGGCATCAAGAGAAATTAACTGAACGGGGAAAAAAGAGCGAAAAAAAGAGCTGATATGTGGAGAACGGGAAGAAATCGACAAGTCTGAAGAGAGAGAAAGGGGGAAGGGGAAGGAGGGGGAGGGGAAGGAGGGGGAGGGGAAGGAGGGGAAGGGGAAGGAGAGGGAAGAGGGGATGTCCCACCAAAAGGATGAACTTCAGAATCGTTTCCAGTTTACAAGATATTGGAAATCGGTCTCTTTTTTGTGTCCTACTTCCGACACCGATGCTCTTTTAAACGAGAGTGATTCAGACATCGGAAAGTGGTTCCGTCCCCTACCAGATTGGAGGCAATCCTGAAGATGACTAAAATCGCCTGATAAGAGTAAAACGTGCATAAGAGACCTCCGAATAGAAAGTCACATTCACGTTTTCTTAAAAAAAAAAAAAAATAAAAAAAAAATAATAATAATAATAATAATAATAAAATAAGACTAAGATATTTCAGCTTTTCTTCAAGATTTTTTTTTTTTTTTTTAAGAAATTTCAGGTACATTAGTTTCGGCTTTTCTTTAAGAATCTTAAACATTTTCTTGAAGATATTTCAGGTTTTCTCGAAAGAAATTTTGAATTTTCCTTCAAGTACTTTCTATTGGAGGAGTTTCCACTTTTCTTGAAGTATTTGTGTTCTTGAATTTTTTTACTTTGAAGAAATTTCTGCTGGAAGAATTTCGACTTTCTTTTAAGAAATTTAGACTTTCAATGATGATATCGTCTTTTCTTGATAAAATTGTCTTTCCTTAAAGAAATTTTGACTTTTGAAGAAATTATCACTTATCTAAAAAAAAAAAAAAAAAGATCCTTAGGACTCCACGAAATTTTGGCGACTGGCAACGGAATGGAGGCCAAAGTTTGTATTTTTTTTATTTTCTATAAATGTATATATATTTTTATTCTCACATTAGATAATGCTTGGACCATTCTTTACCTAAATAGATCGTATGGAGTGAAAAAACTTGAGGTACACCATTGACTTTAATACATTAAAACTATCTGCTCATTAGGTATCTTTTCGAACATTCAACCACTTTTTTCATGATTTTTTCTAATAATATCTGAGCTCCGAAACATTCCCTCTGCTTCTTATTTGTACGTCTGAGAAAGGAAAAGTCACAGCAATTTACCGAGTGGGTTAGTGCGTCGTTACTTGTGGCGGAGGTCGAGATGATGACGATTCGAATCCCGCTCGGGGCGAGTTGAACTAAGGGCAAGGTTACTTAAATTCCACGCTATGTAGTCCACTGTAAGGGGCATCGTACTAGCCTCCCGATAGGGGGGGGGGAGTTTGTGACGTTAAAACCAAATAAAATCACTAATATTTTGAAAAGGATTACACCTGTATATCACCGCAAAAAATAAATAATAATAATAATAATAGTAATAATAACAGTAATGATAATAATGATAATAATAATAATAATAACAATAATAATAATAATGATAATAATAAAAACGTGGGAATTCCACAAACACGACCATTTACGTAACATCTTACATCTGGCAGCGTGTATAGCGTCATCCACTGTAATAAAACAACCTTTACTCCTTCTCGTTCTTCTTATGACAGTCTGACTATTGTGGATTTCCCCTCCCTTGCTTCACCCAAAAACCAAAAAATGATGAAAATGAAAAATCGCGTGAAAAGTCTTAATTATGTAGATTTTCCCTCCTAAAAAATCCAAGATATGATGAAGGAGATCCCCAACAAAATTCGAAAGATTAAATATATATAATATATATATATATATATATATATATGTATATATATATATATATAATGAGAAGCGTCAATCTTAAGATTTTTGAAGACGCGATTTTGGCGTCTCAGGAGTGCCAGTGGCATCTTCAGCGGGCTCTGTAATCCACTCGGAAAAAAAAAAAAAAAAAAAAAAAAAAAATAAATGTGGTGACGAAGACCAGAAGCTTCCTTCCCGCAAAGAAAACACAAATTATATTTAAACCTGAGGAACCTAACGCCGGACCAAAATGGAGTCTCTCGTCCTACAAAGACTCTCCTCAGAAGTGATGACCTCGTTTCCCAAAAACCGAAGAAAATCGTCTGACCTATGGAAAAATGTCTTTAGCAGGCCGTGTCGCCGTATTGACGGGGTCTAGTCTCCGAAGTGTGACCTCGAAACTAAGACCTTCTTGAGGAGAAGACTTTAGCAAATTTCGAGAAGAACCCGAGAGTCGAGAAGAAAATTTTGGGGAAGATATTTTGGTTCATGCCCGCGCCGGTGCCAAAATGTTCGGCAGAAGGGATAATAAATAGGGAAGAGGAGGACGAAGAGGAGGAGGAGGAAGTGGCGGAGGAATAGGAGGAGGAAGAGGTAGAGGACGAGGAGGAGGAAGTGGTGGAGGACGAGGAGATGGAGGAGGAAGAGGTGGAGGACGAAGAGGGAGAGGAGGAGGAGGAAGCGATAGAGGACGAGATGGAGGAGTAGGAGGAAGAGGCGGAGGACGAAGAGGAGGTGGAGGAGGAGGAAGTGGTGGAAGGCGAGGACATGGAGGAGTAGGAGGAGGAAGAGGTGGAGGACGAAGAGGGAGACGAGGAGGAGGAGGAGGAGGAGGAGTAGGTGATGGAGGAACACAAAGGAACACAAAGGAAGAACAAACAACAGCAGGCCTACTGGCCCTAACGAGGCTGTTTGTGTTAACTAAACTACACTACAGTTAAGGAAACAGGGCAACTAGGCGATAGAAGATGAACTAATACTACTGCTATCACTATCCTATCCGATTAATCCAATTATGATTAAATGTCTGGTTGTCATATCTTTTATTGCAAAGGATAATATTTTATCTGCGGATTAGATTCCAAGTATTTGTCTAAGCGATTTTTAAATGTTGTTATCGTGTTACTTTCGACGACAGTGGGAGGTAACGAATTCCACACGTTAACAACCCGGTTAAAGAAGAAGTGCTTACTTTCGTTCGTAGAGAATCTTTTGCCAATTACTTTGAAATCGTGGCGTCTTCTTGTATTTGATTGGTCTAATAAGAAGTAATCTTTGACATTAATGTTGTCAAAGCCTTTGAACATTTTAAAAACCTCAATCAAATCTCCTCGCATTCTTCTTTTTGAGAGGGAGAATAAGTTTAGATTTTTTAGTCTTTCTTCATACGGCAGATTTCTCAGCCTTGGTATCATTTTGGTCATTCTCCGTTGTACTCTTTCTAGTTTGTTAATATCTTTCTGGTAGTATGGGGACCAAAATTGTACACAGTATTCTAGATGGGGACGAACCAAGGAGTTATAGAGGTTTAGCAATATTTTTTCTGATTTATTTTCGAAGATTCTTCCGATGAAGCCAACTAATTTGTTTGCTGTTTTAACAACTTCTGAGCAATGTTGACTTGGCTTCAAATCATTTGATATTAAAACTCCTAGATCTTTTTCTTTAGTTACTGAATCCAGTATTTCGCCATTCATTTGGTATTGGATGTGATCATTGTTACCTCCAATGTGCATAACTTTACATTTGTTAACGTTAAATTTCATTTGCCACTTGCTAGCCCAACTTGATAATTTATCTAGATCGGATTGTAGAGTTTCTTTCTCTTTGGTGGTTATTACTTTACCGGCAATTTTTGTGTCATCAGCAAATTTTGATACTTTGCAGAGGAGGCCGTCATCTAGATCATTTATATATATTAAGAACAAGACGGGTCCCAAAACTGATCCTTGCGGTACGCCACTTTTAACGTCGAGCCAGCTAGATGATGCCCCGTTAATTACGACCCTCTGTTTCCGCTCTGAGAGCCAATCTTTAATCCAGTTGTGGATATTACCAGAAATGCTGTGCATTTTTAATTTGTCTAGCAATCGTTTGTGGGGGACTTTATCGAATGCCTTCTGAAAATCTAGATAGATTATATCAACAGATCTACATTCCTCGTATTTGTTGAAGACGTCATGAAAAAAGTCAAGGAGATTAGTTAGACATGAGCGTTTGCTTCGGAAGCCATGTTGTGAATCTTTCATAATCTTATTTTCTTCTAAAAAATTTACTACGCTGTCACGGATAATTGTCTCGAGCAGTTTGCACACAATCGAAGTTAGGCTAATCGGTCTGTAGTTGCCTGGTTGTGATTTGTCCCCTTTCTTGAATATTGGTGTTACGTTAGCACATTTCCAATCTGATGGGACTTTACCGAGTGCTAATGATCTGTTGAAGAGGATGCACAAGGGTTTACCGATTTGATTTTTGACTTCTTGCAGAATTCTAGGTGAAATTTTGTCAGGTCCCGGGGCTTTATTCATTTTGAGCTTATCAATCACTTGTACGACATCCCTTTCTGTAATTATGAGTTGATTTAAAACGTTTTGGCACATTTTATGTTCTGGTGGCTGATACACTGAGCAATCTTCGTCTGTGAAGACAGATGCAAAAAAATTATTAAGGATTGAGGCCATCTCATTTTCATCATCCGTATGTTTTCCTTCATCGTCATTTAATGGTCCAATGCCGCAGGTGAGCGTTTTCTTCTTATTCGCATAACTATAGAATTCTTTAGGGTTCGACTTGCTTGCCTCAGCAATATATTCTTCAAGATCTTTCTTACTACGCTTTATCAGTGTTTTTGTTTCGCGGCGAATTCTGTCTAGTGTTAGTTTATCGTCTTGGCTTTTAGTTGATAAATACTTTTTGTACGCACTCTTTTTACGAGAGAGGTTGTTACTAATTTCCCTATTCCACCACTTTGGTTTATTTGTTGCCGGGCGCCTTTCACGATAGGGAACACAGAGATTTACAGCATTGTTTAGGTCCTTGATGAAGTTTTCCCACGCTTTATCAATATCAGTCTCGTTCGAAGTTGTGCTCCAGTCTAAGTTTTCTAGTAATGATCGAAGTCTATTGAAATTAGCTCTACGGAAGTCGGGTACTTTTTCTTTGCTGGTCTTAGATAAATTGGCTTCCATTTTAATTTTGAATGTGATGGTACGATGATCACTAGTGCTGAATATGGGCCTATATTTACTTGGTTTACAGGACGAGGAGATAGAGGAGTAGGAGGAGGAAGAGGTGGAGGACGAAGAGGAGGAGAAGTGGTGGAGGACGAGGAGATAGAGTAGGAGGATGAAGAGATGGAAGACGAAGAGGAGGAGGAGATGGAGGAGTAGTAGGAGGAGGAGGTGGAGGAGAAGGTGGTGATGGAGGACGAGGAGGTGGAGAAGTAGGAGGAGGAAGAGGTGGAGGAGGAAGAGGTGGAGGACGAAGAGGAGGAGGAGGAAGAGGTGGAGGAGGAGGAAGAGGTGGAGAAGAAGGAGGAAGTGGAGGAGTAGGAGGAGGAGGTGGAGGACGAAGAAGAGGAGGAGGAGAAGGAGGAAGGGGTGGAGGACGAAGAGGAGGAGAAGGAGAAGGAGAAGGAGAAGGAGGAAGTGGTGGAGGACGAGGAGGTGGAGGAGTAGGAGGAAGTAGGGGTGGAGGACGAAGAGGAGGAGGAGGAGGAGGAGGAAGTGGTGGAGGACGAGGAGATGGAGGAGTAGGAGGAGGAAGAGGAGGAGGAGGAGAAGGAGGAGAAGGAGGAGGAGGAGAAGGAGGAAGTGGTGGAGGACGAGAGGGAGGAGGAGGAGTAGGAGGAGGAAGAGGCGGAGGACGAAGAGGAGGAGGAGGAGGAGAAGGAGGAATTGGTGGAGGACGAGGAGATGGAGGAGTAGGAGGTGGAAGAGGTGGAGGACGAAGAGGAGGAGGAGGAGGAGAAGGAGGAAGCGGTGGAGGACGAGGAGGAGGAGGAGTAGGAGGAAGAGGCGGAGGACGAAGAGGAGGAGGAGGAGAAGGACGAAGAGGTGGAGGAGGAAGATGAGGAGAAGGAGTTAGTGGTGAAGGACGAGGAGATGGAGGAGTAGGAGGAGGAAGATGTGGAGGAAGAGGAAGGCTGATATGGGTTGTAGTTCACCACAGCTTCTATCCTTGTGGGCAATCTCGTACCGAAGAAGAGGAAGAGGAGGAGGAGGAATTGAAGGAGAGGAGGAATAGAAGGGGAGGAAGAGGTCAAAATGGAGAGGAGGAGGAAAAGGAGGAGGAGGAAGATATATAGGAAGAAAAGGAAGAGGAGGAAGATATAGAGGAAAAGGAAGAGGAGGAAGATATAGAGGAGGAAAAGGAAGAAGAGGAAGATATAGAGGAGGAAAAGGAAGAGGAGGAAGATATAGAGGAGGAAAAGGAAGAGGAAGATATAGAGGAGGAAAAGGAAGAGGAGGAAGATATAGAGGAGGAAGAGGAATGGGTACAAACAAACAAATGAAAAATAAATCCACAAACTCTCTAAAAATTACCAATCTGCTTTCTGCAGTCGCAACAAAAAGAAAGAAAAAAATGCAAATTTTATATAAATACGTAAGTGAATGAATAGATAAATACATAAATACATAAAAATGAATAAAAAGGATAAATAAATATTCAACCAAATGAATAAATAAATTCATAACAAAACAAACAAATAAGCAAATACAAGAATAAACGAACACACGAATAAACAATCAAAATAAAGTAATTAATAATTAATATGCAAATCCAAATTGGACCTGCACACTGGTGAGTTAAGTTCATTCATACTCGTTCAATAAAGACCAAAGTGATTCAGTCGGTCGGTCTGTCGGTAGTACGGTCGGTCTGTCAGTCGGTTGGTAGTACAGTCGGTCGGTTGGTAGTACGGTCGGTCGGTCGGTGGTACGGTCGGTCGGTCTGTCGGTAGTGCGATTTAGGTCGTGTGGTGAACAGAGTCCCCCACATGTGCTTCTACGCGATATTTTGGCTTATAGTATCGCCGCTGTAGGTTAAGTCCATATTACGCCTGTACTACAGGGATTTGTATCCTCATGAAAGCACAACCTTGGCCCTGCCGAAGCCGTGTTCCTTCGCTACCTTTCGGTACGCAGGGCGTGTATATAAGGAGACAGACCATCCCCATGACGCAGTTATCTACAGCACTTGTACCCAGCGGTGCGCAACCCTAGGCCTGCGGTCACTCCTCCGGTTAGGGCAGCCTCGGAGCACCAAAGCACAAGTAACGTTCTCGTAATGTTACAGTCGCCCTTGAAGCCAAGGTGCTTCTCCACTCGAGACATGGGGGGCTGGTTATCAGCTCCACTAACTGAGCTGGAGGAGGAGGAGTGGGAGGAGGAGGAGGAGGAGAAGAAGGACGAGGAAAAGGAAGTGTTTCTTTAACTACCACAGCGACATCTTAATTGCGACCATCCAATATTCATTCCATTTAAAAGGTGATTGGAGGAGGAGGAGGAAGAGGAGGAGGAGGTGGGGAGAGGATAAGGAGCAGAAGGAAGAAAAAGGAGGAGGAAGAGGAAGAAGAGGAGGTGGGGAAATGAAGAAGAGGAGGAGAAGGTGGGGAAGAGGAAAAAGAAGAGGAGGAGGAGGAAAGGAGGTGTGGAAAGGAAGAGGAGCACGAGGAGGAGGTGGAAGAAGAGGAGAAAGAGGATTAGGTGGAGGGAGAGGCTGGAAAAGGAAGAGGGCAAGGAGGAGGAGTAGGAAGTGGAGGACGAGGACGAAGAAGAGGAAGAAAAGGGAGTACGTGTGTTGAGGAAGAGGAAGAGAAGGAAGTGGAGAAGAGGGAAGAGGAAGAAGTGGAGCGGTAGGAAGAGGAGATGAAAGAGGATAAAAAAAATGGAGGAAGAGAAAGAGGTCTGAGCTTGGAAATAAGAGAGTACATTGAAAATAGCGCCGAGGCGGAATTCAATGATGACCGGCAACACACGTCAAGTGGAAGAACAGTGAAAATAGCGCCGAGGTGGAATCCAATGATGACAAATCAGGTGCGTTACCGCCGGACAGGTAGTGCGTTAGTAACGCAGTAACGCAAGTGCCCAGCTATGGTTATTGTTTTAGAATAGGGAATATTAATGTTGAAGTTTAGATGTTATTTTATTGAGAATATTCGTAAGAAGTAAATACTTCTTCATTTCATTTTTCTTTTTTTCATCAAAATCATTCTAAAGGAAATTAAAATCGGTAAAGCAATGACGGTAATGCATTGACGGTAACGCATTGACGGTAATGCACTACCTGTCCGGTGATAACGCGCCCAGCTCTGATATATATATATATATATATATATATATATATATATATATATATATGTACAACATTGAGTAATAGTCAATACGGTACTGGTAACGTTCTCGCCGCATAGGTCGGAGTCCTCGGGCGTACCACGTTTCAATTTCTGCATGCTCCTCCACGGTTCGTCCGATGTTGATGGCTTAGAATTAAAGTGCATTGTGGTTGATTATTATATATATATATATATATATATATATATATATATATATATATTGTTACGGTCGTGTGGACGAAGTTCTCCTTCCCCGATCCTCACTGGGATCCTGGTATTCTTCACAATCTGTGTACATGACAACCTTCCCACACAAAGTTGTTTTGACTTTGGTGCACAAAGGAAGGTAATTAGAAGGATACGAGAAAAAGGTTAATTATACGCATCACGAAAAATTGACAGACTTAATAAGAAACGGAACTATGTACAAAAGTGTTCTGGCCTGAGGATCCCCACCAATGAAAAACTTTAAGAAAAAATATAGTTTTACAAAGACACTAAAAACCCACTGTTGATTGGATCTAAGAAAAGAAAGGAAATAACGATTTCCGTATATTTCGATCACTGCCTGTGATCCTCTTCAGCGGAATACGAGGAATCACGACCAGTGATCGAAATATACGGAAATCGTTATTTCCTTTTCTTTTCTTAAATTCAATCAGCAGTGGGTTTTTAGTGTATTTACTACTGTGTTACGACATTACTTGGTATTGTTTTGCAAAGACAATTATATAGACAGAAGTGTTTAAAACCTCAGGGTTTCATTAGAGTCTGAGAAGTTAAGCGACTACCACAGAAAACGGTATCAACCCGATTATTGAATAGAATTCTCGACAATAATAGTTTGCGATAGCAAAGTGGCTGTCTGCGTAGATGTGTAAGATTTTACGATAGCAAACTGATCATTTACAATGGGTAAAAGTTGTTCATGCTTCGGGACGACCAGAACCTTAGGCCCCTTTCACACTAGGCAACTAGTGACCGTCACTAGTTGCCTACCATTATTTTAAATTGAGCCTTTCACACTACGTCACTGCGGTTGCCCGGTTGCTCAACAGGCTATGGCTGTTGCCCGCTCCGGTAACAAGTGACCGTCACTGGCAGTTGCCGTTACCGACCGTCTCTTTTTCTTAACCAGTAAAGCCAACAGAAGCACCTCCTCCATTGATGCCATTCTTTCGACTAATGAGATGATGAGAAAGGATTCCACAACTCGGTGACAGTCACTGGTTGCTTGCAGTTGCCCGGGACTTTCACACTAGGTAACCAGTGACCGCCACTAGTGACGGTCACTAGTTGCCTAGTGTGAAAGGGGCCTTAGATATCAAGTTAGACATGGGTAACTCTAATGTTAAAACACATTTGTAAATGTACACTTAAAACCCACTATCGGAGAAATAATATCAGAAGTACAGGAGATCCGTATATTTCGACTACTATCTGTAGTCCTCTTCAGTCTGCTGAAGAGGAGTAGATAGTAGTCGAAATATACAGCACGACAGCTGAATCAAGTCTGGCCTACAGTTGTTTCTACAACTGTACGAAAATCTCTGCGTCCCTCCAGGTTCCATCATACTATCTAATTACACAAATCTTCCTATACAATTTATACAGAATGATTACAAAATATATCTTAAGGTTTTAAGTTTTTCAAACCTTTACAAAGAAAAGAAACAATATTATGAAATCTTGTTCGAGACTTTTCATGCACGTAAAATAATACTGACCGTTTAAGAAAGGCAAAAATTTAAATATACGAATAATAGCCAGAAATAAGGAAACAAGACGTTAAAACCGAATGATTATGGTGAACGGCTATATATTATATATACGTCTTAATTTCTAAGACAATATTAGATACGTAAGCCTTTGACTTACTTCTTTTTTCTAGCAAGAAATCACTTTATATATTTCAAAATGCATAACTAGGATCCAAGTTGACAATTTTTTTATGATTAACGTAGATATCTAAAATATGTTTACTCTTAACACAAACTTAAGTTTGTCAAACTTATTGTAAATACGCATAAGAAACAGAAATGCGTAACTATATATATATATATATATATATATATATATATATATATATATATATTATACATGGAGGGGAATGGAACCATACAGAAAGAATTCTTGGATGGAACCTATGAACTACGGGTGGGAAGAGATAGGGAGAGGGTGGGAGGGAGAGGGAGAGAGAGAGAGAGAGAGAGAGAGAGAGAGAGAGAGAGAGAGAGAGAGAGAGAGAGAGAGAGAGAGAGAGAGAGAGAGAGAGGGAGAGAGAGTGAGGAGTATATATGTATGTTTGCATGCATGTATGCATGCATATATGTATGCATGTATGTATGCATGCATATATGTATGCATACATGCATGCATGTATGTATGTATGCATGCATGTATATATATATATAATATATAATATATAATATATATATGTATGCATGCATGTATGTATGTATATATACATATATGTATGTATGCATGTGGGTATGCACGTATGCATATGTATACATGTAGATAGTGACGGAGGGGAGGGTGGAGGGGAAAGAGGGCAAGAGGGTCTCTGTAAAGAGGAGCCACGGAGCCTTTCTTCGCGGGAGACGTAAAGAGGGTCCCCCCTCCCCCTCCACCCCTCCCTTCGACCGCCACCGCCGCCGCCATCGCCGCCGCCGTGGGAAGACCAAACAGACGAAATGATGAAACGAAGAAGCAGAAGTCTCCGGAGGGGGAACGGAGGGCCGCGCCGTTGTTGAGATCCCGAGGTGCAGGATGGTCGAGTCTGATCAAGTACTACAGGCGGAGGAAAAGGAGGAGGAAGAGGAGGAGGAGAGGGAGGAGAAGGAGGAGGAGGAAGAGGAGGAGGAGGAAGAGGAGGAAGAGGAGTAGAGGGGAGACAGAAGAGGAGCATGAAAAGTATGAATAGAAAGAGAAAGAAGAGGAGGAGGAGGAGGCAGAGAAGAAAGGAGAAGGAGGAGGAGGAAGAGTAGTAGGATGAGAGAGAAGAGGAGGATGAAAATGATGAGTAGAAAGAGGAAGAAGAGAAGGAGGAAGAGGAACAGGAGTAGGAGGAGATAGAAGAGAAGGACGAAAAGGATGAATAGGAAGAGGAAGAGGAGAAGGAAGAGGAGGAAGAGGAGGCAGAAGAAGAGGAGAAGGGGAAGGTGGAGGAAGAGGAGAAGGTGGAGGAGGAGGGGAAGGTGGAGGACGAGGGGAAGGTGGAGGACGAGGGGAAGGTGGAGGAGGAGGGGAAGAAGGAAGAGGGAAAGGTGGAGGAAGAGGGGGTGGAGGAGGAGGGGGAGGTGGAGGACGAGGGAAAGGTGGAGGAAGAAGGGAAGGTGGAGGAGGAGGGGAAGGTGGAGGAAGAGGGGAAGGTGGAAGAAGAGGGTAAGGTGGAGGAAGAGGGAAAGTTGGAGGAAGAGGGAAAGGTGGAGGAAGAGGGGAAGGTGGAGGAAGGGGGGAAGGTGGAGGATGAGGGCACGTTGGAGGAATAGGGTCAGGTGGAGGATGAGGGTAAGGTGGAGGAGGAGGGGAAGGTGGAGGAAGAGGGAAAGGTGGAGGAAGAGGGAAAGGTGGAGGAAGAGGGGAAGGTGGTGGAGGAAGAGGGGAAGGTGGTGGAGGAAGAGGGGAAGGTGATGGAGGAAGAGGGGAAGGTGGTGGATGAAGAGGGGAAGGTGGTGGAGGAAGAGGGGAAGGTGGAGGAAGAGGGAAGGAGAAGGAAGAGGGGAAGGTGGAAGAAGAGGGTAAGGTGGAGGAAGAGGGAAAGTTGGAGGAAGAGGGAAAGGTGGAGGAAGAGGGGAAGGTGGAGGAGAAGGGGAAGGTGGAGGAAGAGGGAAAGTTGGAGGAAGAGGGAAAGGTGGAGGAAGAAGGAAAATTGGAGGAAGAGGGGAAGGTGGAGGAGGAGGGGAAGGTGGAGGAGGAGGGGAAGGTGGAGGAAGAGGGGAAGGTGGAGGAAGAGGGGAAGGAGAAGACGAGGAAGTTAGCGAAAGAGGGGAGACAAGACTGAACAAAAGACCAAGAGGGGAGAGAGGCCGAGAGGACGCAAGGGAGAGAGAGGGAAAAATAAAAATATACATAAAAAAGAGGAAGGGGGAAAGAGAGGAAAGGAAATTAGGACATGAGAGGAAGAGGAAGAGGAGGAGGAGGAGGAAGAGAAGGAAGAGGAGGATGAGGAGGAAGAGGAGGAGAACGAGGAGGAAGAGGTGGAAGAAGAGGAGGAGGCGTAGTTGAAAAGGAGGAAGAGAAAGAGGAGGAGGAGGAAGAAGGGGAAGAAGAGGAGGAAGAAGAGGAGGAGGATGAGGATGAGGTGGTGGAGGAGGAGGTGGTGGAGGAGGAGGTGGTGGAGGAGGAGGGTGGGAAAAGGATCAGGAGGAGGAAGAGGAGGAGGATGTGAAAGAAAGGAGAGGGATAAAAGAGAGGGGAGGGATAGATGAAGGGGGGATAGGAAGAAGATAGGGGATATTGAAAGATAGGAGGAAAAAAGAGCCTTGCGAAGGCTGGAGAGAGAGACAGAGACAGACAGAGAGAGAGAGAGAGAGAGAGAGAGAGAGAGAGAGAGAGAGAGAGAGAGAGAGAGAGAGAGAGAGAGAGAGAGAGAGAGAGAGAGGGGGGGGGGAGGGAGAGAGAGATGAAGAAAAATTAGAACTGAAAGGAAGACAAAGAGAAAGAGAGAGCGAGATAAAGAGACAAACAGATAAACAGACAGAGAGACGTACAGACAGACAGACAGACAGACAATCAGACGTACAGACAGCCACACACACACGCAGAGCTACCGACCATTCAAACTAGGTCGTTCCCCAATACGACAAAACGCGATCGACCATTTGAAACCTGAGACTATTTACGAAGCTCGCTCTCTCTCGGCTCATTGGAGAGACACTCTTCGGCAAATTCGAGAAGAGTTCGAAAATATTTCCTCCAGAGCCGAGTTGTGATCAAGACCTGGAAATTTGTAGACGACGAGAACATCAACTGCGAAATAAGAGCGCTGGGCCAAGTTAAAACAAGCGAAAACGAACAAAACATTTGCTGCTGGCAGGAACACTACTTTGTCAAGAGGAAGAATAATTAGAAATGAAAGGGAGAAAGGGAGAAAGGGGGAGAGAGAGAGAGAGAGAGAGAGAGAGAGAGAGAGAGAGAGAGAGAGAGAGAGAGAGAGAGAGAGAGAGAGAGAGAGAGAGACAAAGAGAGGGAGAGAGAGAGAGAGGGAGGGAGGGAAGGGGAGAGGGAGGGAGATAGAGAGACAGAGATAGATAGTGAGACAGATAGATAGATAGAGAGAGAGAAAAGGAGGGAGGGACGAAGAATAAATAGAGCTGAAAGGGAGGAAGAGAGAGAGAAAGAGAGAGAGAGATAGAGATAGAGAGAGAGGGAGTGAGAGAGAGAGAGAGAGAGAGAGAGAGAGAGAGGGAGAGAGAGAGAGGGAGAGAGAGAGGGAGGGGAGAAGGAGAGAGGGAGGGAGAGAAAGAGGGAGGGAGAGAAGAGAGGGAGAGGAGAGAGAAAGGAGAGAGAAGAGAGAGGAGAGGAAAGAGAGAGAGAGGAGGTGGAGAGAGAGAGAGAGAAGAGAGAAAGAGAGAGAGAGAGAGAGAGAGAGAGAGAGAGAGAGAGAGAGAGAGAGAGAGAGAGAGCGAGAGAGAGAGAGAGAGAGAGAGAGAGAGAGAGAGAGAGAGAGAGAGAGAGAGAGAGAGAGAGAGAGAGGACGAGGAGGGGGAACTTCGAAGCGGAATACAATAAGTGTGATGACGTAGGCAGCGCGAAGAAAGTAGGGTACGGAAAGGCCAGTGGAAGGAGGGGGCAAGGCGCCGAGGAGGATCGGGAAGAGGAGGAGAGGAGGAGGAGAGGAGGAGGAGAGGAGGAGGAGGAGGAGGAGGAGGAGGAGAGGAGGAGGAGAAGAGGAGGAGGAGGAGAGGAAGGGAGGGGAAGAGGAAGCAAGGAAAAAAAGAGGGGAAGAAAGAAGGAGATGAGAGTAGAAGAAGAGAGAAGAGCAGAGGAGAGGAGAGGAGAAAAGGGGAAGTGGAAGCACTGAAAAAAGAGGGGAGGAAAGATGGAGACGGGAGAAGAGGAAGAGAGAAGAGAAGAGGAGAGGAGAAAAGAGGAATGTTGAAGTGCGGGAAATACAAAAGTGAGGACAGGAGAGGAGGAGAGAGGAGGACAGGAGAGGGGAGGAGAGGAGGGACAGGAGAGGAGTGGAGGAGAGGAGAGGAGAGAGGAGGTGAAGGGAAAAGAAAGGAGAAGAGAGGATAGAGGAGAGAAAGGGGGAGGAGAGGAGAGGAAGGGGGAGGGGAGGGGAGGCGAGGAGAGGATAGAGGAGAGGAAGGGGGAGGGGAGGGGAGGCGAGGAGAGGATAGAGGAGAGGAAGGGAGAGGAGAGGAGAGGTGAAGGAAAAAGAAAAGAGGAGAGGAGAGGATAGATGAGAGGAGAGGATAGAGGAGAGGAAAGGGGAGAAGAGGATAGAGGAGAGGAAGGGGGAGGAGAGGAGAGGAGAGGAAGAGAGGAGAGGTGAACGAAAAAGGAAAGAGGAGAGGAGAGGATAGAGGAGAGGATAGAGAAGAAGAAGGGGAGGAGAGGAGAGGAGAGGAGAGGAGAAGATAAAAGAAGAGAGGAGGGGAGATGATAGAGGAGAGGAAGGGGGAGGAGAGGAGTGGAGGAGAGGAGAGGAGTGGTGATGGAAAAAGAGAAGAGGAGAGGAAAGGACAGAATAGAGGAGAGGAAGGGTGAGGAGAGGAGAGGAAGGGGGAGAAGAGGAGAGGAGAGGAGAGGTGAAGGAAAAAGAAAAGAGGAGAGGAGAGGATAGATGAGAGGAGAGGATAGAGGAGAGGAAAGGGGAGAAGAGGATAGAGGAGAGGAAGGGGGAGGAGAGGAGAAAGGGAGAGGAGGAGAGGAAGATAGGAGAGGTGAACGAAAAAGGAAAGAGGAGAGGAGAGGATAGAGGAGAGGAAGGAGAAGGATAGGAGAGGAGAGAGGAGGTGAAGGAAAAAGAAAAGAGAAGAGGAGAGAGGAGAGGATACAGGAGAGGCAGGGGGAGGAGAGGAGAGGAGAGGAGAGGAGAGGAAGGGGGGAGAGGAGAGGAGAGGAAGGGGGAGAAGAGGAGAGGAGAGGAAGGGGGAGAGGAGAGGAGAGGAAGGGGGAGAAGAGGAGAGGAGAGGAGAGAAGAGAGGAGAGAGGAGAGGGTAAGAGCAGAAATTTGCAAAACTCTTCAAAGGAAGAAAAGAAGGAAATGTTTGAAAAGGAGGGATCCCACAGTGGTGGTGAGGGGAGGGGGGAAGCTTTAGATGGCGTTCTGGGGGGATGGGGGAAGGGGGAAGGGGGGAAGGGGGGAGGACCGTCGGGGAGACAGCAAACACGTCATCTATCATGGGTCTTATAAATATTGAAAGGTAAAAAATATATAAATACATTTTTGAAAAAAAAAAAAAATCTTGCAATATGGTGACGTAGTTTTATCTTCTTTATTTTAAGATAAATTTAATTTTATTCACCGAATTTGTCCCAGAATCGATCGTAAACTAAACAAATGAATAAAATAAATATTAAAATAAAAATAAATAAATATTCAAATAAATAAATGAATATTTGAATAAATAATCAATTAAATAAATAAATAAATGAATAAATAAATAAATGTTCAGACGCGTCTACACGGACGGTGACTACATCCTGCACCGGATTCTGAAATATCACCTTAATAAAATCGTCTGACGCTCACAACCAATACTCTAAGAGGACTTTAGCGACACCTCTATGGCCCAGCGTCGCGTAGCATACCTCTGCGACTCGTGGCAAATATTTCGTGTGGTAACCAAACGGACAGAAGCGCTGGTTACAGCCGAGAGAAAATCAGTGAATTTATTCAAAATTATTAAAAAATAATCCGACAACAAAGATCCCAATCCCCGGCAACGATCCTAGTGGTCTCCCATAGATCTCTCCCGGAAAAAACGTTAGACTGATCCCGTACGCCGTATCAGCGTGGGGCTTCTGTGTCACCAGTGGTTAACATAAGCAGGAAGAGGAGTGCGAGGAGGAGGAGGAGGAGGAGGAGGAGGAGGAGGAGGACGAGGAGGAGGAGGAAGAGGAGGAGGAGGAGGAGGACGAGGAAGAGGAGGAGGACGAGGACGAGGAAGAGGAGGACGAGGACGAGGAGGAGGAAGAGGAGTAAAGAGGAGGACGAAGAGGGGGAGGAGGAGGACGAAGAGGGGGAGGAATAGTGAGGAAGATGAGGAGTACGAACAGGAGGGATGAGGAGGTAGATGGAGGCCGAGGAAGAGGGAGAATGAGGAAGATGGAGGAAACATGAGGAGTACGAAGAAGAGGAGTGCGAGGAGGAGGACAAGGACAAGGACAAGGAAGAGAACGAGTACAAGGAAGACGAGGACAAGGAGGAGGACGTGAACGAGTAGAACAAGGACAAAGACGAGGACAAGGAAGAGGACGAGGAGGAGGGAAGACAAGAATGAGGATTAGGACAAGGAGGACGGAGGACAAGGATGAGGACGATGACAATGATGAAGACGACGACAAGGACCACAAGGAAGGAAGAGACGGAGGAGGAGGAGGAGGAGAAGGAGGACGACGATGAGGAGGAGGAAGAGGAGGAGGAAAAGGAGGAGGAGGAGGAAGAGGAGGAGGAGGAGGAGGAAGAGGAGGAGGAAGAGAAGGAAGAGAAAGACGAAGAGGAAGAGGATGAGGAAGAGGAGGGAGAGGAGGAGGAACAGGAGGAGGAGGAAGAGGATGAGGAAGAGGAATAGGAGGAAGAGGAGACAGAAGGACGACTGTGTGGATCAGAAGTCTGGCGAGTCCTATCCTCCTCCTCCTCCTCCTCCTCCGAGGACGAAGGGAGGACAGGTCGAGGCCTTGGGGGATCAATAGAGAGGCGGCGGCGGCGACGGCAGGACAAACAACAGACGAAGGAGGGGCCACTGAAGGCGGAAGGCGGAAGGCGGAAAGAGGTAAGGAGGAGGAGGAGGAGGAGGAGGAGGTAGTAAGAGTGGCAGATATGGCCAGGAGGGAGGGGGAGGGAGGGGAAGAGGGAAGGGGAAGAGGAAAGGGGAAGAGGAAAGGGGAAGCGGAAAGGGGAAGAGGGAAGGGGAAGAGGGATGGAGGAGGAGGGGAGTGCGGGAGTGGTGGAGAGAGTAAGGGGAAGAGGGATGGAGGAGGGAGGGGGAAGAAGGAAGGGGGAGAGGGAAGGGTGAGAGGGAAGGGGGAGAGGGAAGGAGGAGAGGGAAGAGGAGGATGAGGGTGAGGGAGTGAGAAGGAAAGGGATAGAGAGAGAGAGGGAGAGAGAGTGAGAGAGAGGGAGAGAGAGGGAGAGAGGGGGAGAGAGAGAGGGAGAGGGAGAGAGAGAGAGAGAGAGAGAGAGAGAGAGAGAGAGAGAGAGAGAGAGAGAGAGAGAGAGAGAGAGAGAGAGAGAGAGAGAGAGAGAGAGAGAGGGAGAGAAGACGCTGAAGAAGATGCTAAGGAGGATGCTCAGGAAGGAGAAAGTGTTTTGGAAGTCTAGTATAGGCTTGGGGACGGAGGTGGGGAAGGAGTGGAGGTGGAGGAGGAGTAGGGAGAGGGAGGTGGAGGAGGGAGAGGGAGGTGGAGGAGGGAGAGGGAGGTGGAGGGAGAAGGAGGTGGAGGGAAGCTGAGGAGGGAGGTGGAGGGAGGTGGAGGAGGGAGGTGGAGGAAGGAGGGAGGTGGAGGAGGGAGGTGGAGGAGGGAGGTGGAAGTGAAGGTGGAGGCGAAAGTGGATGTGAAGGTGGAGAGGGAGGGGGTGAAGGAAGAGGGGTGGAAGGGGGTGAAGTGGAGGGGAAGGTGAAGGTGGAAGAGGTGAAGTGGAGGGGAAGGTGAAATGAAGGGGATGGTGAAGTGGAGGGGGAGGTGAAGTGGAGGGGCAGTGAAGTGGTGGGGATGGTGAAGTGGAGGGGAAAGTGAAGTGAAGGGGAAAGTGAAGTGGAGGGGAGGGGAAAGTGAAGTGGAGGGAAGGGGAAAGGGCAGTGGAGGGGACGGGAAAGTGAAGTGGAGGGGAGGGGAAAGTGAAGTGGAGGGGAGGGGGAAAGTGAAGTGGAGGGGATGGTAAAGTGGAGGGGAAAGTGAAGTGAAGGGGAAAGTGAAGTGGAGGGGAGGGGAAAGTGAAGTGGGGGAGGTCAAGTGGAAGGGGAGGTGAAGTGGAGGGTATGGTGAAGTGGAGGGGATGGTAAAGTGGAGGGGAAAGTGAAGTGGAGGGATGGTGAAGTGGAAGGGGAGGCGAAGTGGAGGGGTAAGTGAAGTGGAGAGGGAAGCTAAGTGGAGGGGAGGTGAAGTGGAGGGGAGGTGAAGTGGAGGGAAGGTGAAGTGGAGGGGAGGTGAAGTGGAGGGGGAGGTGAAGTGGAGAGTGAGGCGAAGTGGAGGGGGAGATGAAGTGGAGAAGGTGAAGGTGGAAGGGAAGGCGAAGTGGGGGGGGGAGGTGAAGTGGAGGGGAGGTGAAGTGGAGAGGAAGGTGAAATGGAGGGGATGGTGAAGTGGAGGGGGAGGGGAAGTTGAGGGGGAGGGGAAGTGGAGGGTATGGTGAAGTGGAGGTGAGAGCGTATAGCATTTACCCCTGTCAAGCCCTGAAGATAATTCGGGGCAAGCTCTCAGGCAGACTCCTTCCCCATCGTATCTGGCAGATGCGATTTACAACAGGCGAGCACGTCCTACGTGGACACACTTTTTTTTTTTTTTTTTTTGTCAAGTATACATAATATGGTTCTAAGACCTGGAACCACTAAACTTCGTTCACTTTAAACTTCGTTAAAAAATAAATAAAGATAAATGAATAAATAATAAAATAATAAAATAATAATAAAATAATGACAATAATAATAATAATAATAATGATAGTAATAATAATAATAATAATAATAATGAAGATGATGATGATGATGATGATGATGATGATAATGACAAAGGTGCGGGGAACAGAAGCACCGTCAAGAGAACGAAAGTTTAGGAACACAAATTGGGGTGATATGCTCATTCAGGGGCCAAGGCAATCATACTACGGACAGGAAGGGGGGCACGGTAGTTTTTATGTGTTTGTTCTGACTAATGGCAGAAGATTTTAATCAGAGAGAGAGAGAGAGAGAGAGAGAGAGAGAGAGAGAGAGAGAGAGAGAGAGAGAGAGAGAGAGAGAGAGAGAGAGAGAGAGAGAGAGAGAGAGTGAGAGAGAGAGAGGAGAGAGAGAGAGAGGAGAGAGAGAGAGAGAGAGAGAGAGAGAGAGAGAGAGAGAGAGAGAGAGAGAGAGAGAGAGAGAGAGAGAGACCATCCCAGACTCAGAATATGTCCGACACGGAGAGTGTTTAGTCTCAGCCTCTGTCACTCTCTTGGGTGAGTTTGAGTTTTCTTCTGAAACAGAAGCCTTTAATCTGAAGCCAGGGGCCCTTAGAACCCAGGGGCCCTGATTCAGGTTCCAGGGCTCTTAGTCAACACCTAGGGGCCCCCTGTCAGAACCCAGGGCCCCTTGGACATAATCCAGGGACTCTTAGACACAATCAAGGGCCCCTTGAACATAATCCAGGGACTCTCAGACAGAATCAAGGGGCCCTGATTCAGATTCCAGGACCGTTAGTCAAAATCTAGGGGCCCACTCTCAGAACCCAGGGCCCCTTGGACAGAATCCAGGGCCGCTCAGACAGAATCCAGGGGCCCTGATTCAGATTCCAGGGCCCCCTTAGTCAAAATCTGGGGGCCCCTCGTACAGAATCCAAGGCCCCTCAGACCGAATCCAGGGCCCCTCAGACAGAATCCAGGGCTCTTGGTCAGAATCCAGGGGGCATTCAATCAGACTCTAGGGGGCCCCGTGTCAGAATCCAGGAGAATCTTAGAATCCAGGGGGCCCTGAAACAGAATCTATGGTGCCATTTTGTGGGAAATTTCCACAAATTTGTGTGAGAAATTTGAAGAATGATATGTAGAATTTGAAGAATCATAAGTTACAATGAACTTATTTTCGTATGTAATAATTCCTTCTTTTTGTGGGAAAAAAAATGTGGAAATCCAGATTTCCTTCTGGGAATTTTGCGGAGAAAAATCTCACTCGTTTGAGGGAACTGACATAGATCACAGTGGCAACACTGAGATCGAGTTTCCTGGACATCGGGACAAAGAGCTAGAAGCCCGAGCTTTGTAGGCGTGGGCCGAGGAGAGAACGGGCATCCCACGAAGTCCCACTCAACGTAGCGACGGCGGCAGCGGCATCGCCAGCACGTGAAAAAATGGACGTGAAAATAGAAAGTCTTTCAAAGGAGGAAAGGGGAGTGACAACTGACTGTAGGCGTCTGGTTGTGTTCACCTGGATGTGTGTTACGGGACCGTGATTGTCTTAATATAGTCTCTCTCTATCTCTTTCTCTCTCTCTCTCTCTCTTAAGGCTGAGCTGTAACTTGCAAGGGACAAACGTTTGGTATTTTCATGTAGTGTTGGTGATGGTCGTTGAAGAGAATCATCTCCCCCCCCCCTTGTCTATCTTCTAATCCTATCTCCATCTTCACAGAGACTGATCAATTTCGATTAACTTTGATCCACTTTTTCAATAGAAAGCAGACAACCGGCGACTGATCGTCTCCACCTCTTCCTATCAGCATCCGGTGACATAGAAAAAAAAAACACATAACAAAGATAGTCCAACGTTTCTTCCTGGGAGATCTTAATAATATTAGAAGACTTTTGCCGTCGACTGCGGGGTTGCGGGTGTCTTGTAAATGAAACTTAGGCCAACAGTTCTTGTCAAATCTCACGAGTTTGGAGTTAACTAGAACAAAATTTAGTAACTAAGCTGTTACATGTTCAAAGTCGATCATTTTTCTTAGATTAAGCATACCGTTTCCCTTTCCCTCCCTCCCCACTCTCTCTCTCTTCTTTCTCTCTCTCTCTCTCTCTCTCTCTCTCTCTCTCTCTCTCTCTCTCTCTCTCTCTCTCTCTCTCTCTCTCTCTCTCTCTCATTGCGGTTTCTTTCCCATTCTTTTCTCTCTTTCTCTCCTTCTCCCCTCTCCTCTCCTCTCTTCTCCAGGGATGTTTGAAATAACGAAAAGGACAAAAGCCCCCTCGGCGTCTCCATCTCAAGACCCTGACAACCCTGAAAGACCTTGAAGGACCTTGCATGTCCCTACAAGGCCTTACAACTCCCTGCAAAAACCTCCCAAGACTAGTAGGACTCTCAAAGCTTCTCCAAATCCCTGCAAATCCCTGAAAGGTCCTACAAGACCCAGAACATACCTAAAAGACCCTTGAAGAACCTGGAAAACACTACAAATCCCTAAAAGTTCCTGGAGGAACTCAATATTTGTTCCTGCAAAAACCCTGCAAGACCCTACATGATCCTGAAAGCCCCTGCAAACCCTGTACGTATCGCCAAATCCCTGAAAGACCATCCAAGACTTTCCAAGACCCTTCAAGACCATACAAGATCCTGCAAGCCCCTGAAAGTCCTTTCAAGGCTCTGAAAAACACTGCAAAACCCCACAAGGCCATGCAGGAAACTACAAGACCCAGCAAAACCTTAGAAGAAACTTCAAGAACCAAGACATCCCCTTCTCCGCCACAAGCTGTCCTGATCCTCGCGACCTGGTCCAGCCGAAGAGCTTTTGGGTGTCTGCGCTCGACCATTGCATTTTCAAGGCGTCTCCATGTCTCCAAGGTGCCAATACCATGCCTCGACGTCACAGCGCCACTGGAAGTGCCACATAGGAGGGAAAAACAACACATAGTCATTACCCTGCCAATACAATGCATCAATATTAGTGACTATATAAGGGACACATCACTACTGGACCTCAATGATGTCTACGAAGGTGTCTTGATGTTGGTCCACTATACACCAAGGTGCCA
>NC_134813.1:39099715-39107215 GCF_046742065.1 Oratosquilla oratoria | reverse complement strand
AACAAAAGATTACAAAGGAGGGGCATACCGACAGGAGACCTTTTGGTCCATAACTAGGTCGGATACGATAAAATTATAATAATGATAAATAGGTAAATAAACAAATAAAAATTATAACAAAATAATAAACAAAATAAATAGATGCATAAGTATGGTTAAATAACAAACAAACAGAAAATTAGTAAATAATAATAAACTGACAGATAAATAATAATAAATGAAAATCAAGCAAATAATAACAAACACACAGACAAACAATAACAAACAAATAAACAAATAATAAGAAATAAATGGCAGGCATTACAGCATCTTGCTTAGATGTCTTCCTCCTTCAATTGAAACTTCCCGTTCCCCGAAGAGGCACTCCCTGTGTACCACCTTCTTCAGGAGTCGCTAAGGCAGTGGTTCCCAATCGGTGTGCCGCGGCACCAAAGAGTCCCGTGAGATCAATTGACGGTGCCGCCAAAATTCATAGATACATACATACATTGCTTGAAACCACGAGGAAATCAAAGATCTGAATACCGAACGTTTGCGTCTATCTAAGACATTTTCAATGTACGTACTTTGAAAATGTCTTAAATAGACGAAAACGTTCAGTATTCCGATCTTTGATTTCCTCGTGGTTTCAAGCAAAATATCTTTATTCACGTGTTTTATGTGATTACTGTTGCATACATACATATACCAAAGGCTTTTTCCCCCTACACGGGGGGTAGCCAAAAAGAAAACGGCATAAAAACCATTCCCATCCATTCAGTTTCCTACATATTCCACTCCTCTCCACCCTCCTCCCTCCCTCTTATCTTGGCACCTCCCTGCATCCAGTCCACTGCCCTGGGTCAGAAGCAGTGTCGCAAGACACAGCACATCCACAGCAAGGCCGCTTCATAAATTAGGCGACCCCCTCTTCTCCGTCCCCCCCCAAAAACTGAGGGCAAAAATAATTTTCGTATTACCGACTCTGTCATCCATTTTTGTTCATTAAAGTAGCATCAGTGTAAAGATGAGTATTTTCACGTTATCCAGGGACAAAATTTTGTTACGCTGATGTTAAATCAACAAAATACTGACAAACTAGAATTTCGATTTTCTGACAAGGGTGCCGGGGACTTCTGAAAGGCTTGGCAAGGGTCCTTCAAGACAGAGAAGGTTGGGGACCACTGGACTAAGGAGCAGAAGTCTTCGATGCTATTGAACGAATTCGTCTTCTTATAGTACAACGGACACCTCTCTTTGCTTGCTTCTGTCATGAGGTCCTTAACACTGCCTCCTTACTAAGAGGCAGTTCTTGCTGTCTCCTCTATTTATGAGGTACTCATCGTCCCTTTCCACTGAGAGGCACTCCTTACTGCATCCACTCAGGAAACGCTTCTCTCTCTCTATCTATCTCTCTCTCACTTTCTCTCTCTCTCTTTCTCTCTATCTCTCTCTTTCGTTCCACTAAGAGTCACATTATACGAACTCTTTCCTGAAGAGGAGTTGCTTATCTCTTTCCTTCTTCATCTCTCGTCACTTAGCGAAGGCAGACTGGCCCACAGGAAGAATCGTTACCCCATGAGGTCCCAACTGAAGAATTCTCACCCCAGTACGCCGAATATCAACAGTGGAATAAAGATTAGATTGGGTTAGGTTGAATGAGGGTTATGCTTATTGTCATCAACTTATACAGCCGAAGAATCGTAAACCCAGGATGGCCCACATGAAGAATTGTCACCTTAGGATAGCCCACATGAAGAATTGTCACCCTATGATAGCTCGTACAAAGAATTGTCACCCGAGTACAGCCCACGTGAAGAATTGTCACCTTAGGATAGCCTACATAAACAATTGTCACCCTAGGATAACTCACACGTAGAATTGTCACACTAGGATAGCCCACGTGAAGAATTGTCACACTAGGATAGCCCACATGAAGAATTATCACTCTGTCGAAGTACAGGGGTATGGTCAAGACAATGCGCGCGCGCACACACACACACACACACACACACACACACACACACACACACACACACGACTCGATGCCGTAATGGTTAGAGTTCCCGGCCGCCACTACGGCGGTCCGGTTCGAATCCCGCCCAAGACTGAAATAATTTCAGTATCTGCGCTGCTAGTCTTTACTCCAACGCTCGTGGGCGGGGAGTAGGGTGTGTGTGTGAGCGTGTAAGGTCACAGCAGTACCCAGAGATCGGTCATATATGAGCCCTGAGCTCTCTTCCAGGAGGGTAGTAGCTATCGATTACGAGTCCAACATGTGATCCAAGACCATGGTGAATCACACACACCTACGACCGTCATCAGAACAAAATCAGGTACAACAGTTGAACCTGGAGATACCTCTAGTCTCTTAAGGTGGCCATCTCTACACATTTTATTCTGGTTAACGTCTGGGAGATTTATTCCGCGCAGGGCAAGACATGGTGACCAGGGAACTAATGGTGTTATTCTTGAGGGGAAAAAAAAAAAAAAATCCTTATATAAATATTATAGAAATCCTTGGAAGGGAAAGATTTATGTAAGGAAAGAATTTTTTTAAGAAAACCACCGTAAAAATCGTACGGTGGCATCCTTACAAAAAAATCTTTCCTAACATAAATATTTCCCGTCCAAGGATTTATGTAAGATTGAGATAAGGAATTTTTTTTTTTTTTTCTTTTTTTTTTTAGAATACCACTGTTAATGCTCCTGGAACTTGGGTCTCCCTGGAAGGCGAAGGCGATCTTATACCAAGAGACGACTCTCACAAAAGAGGCGGCCACATTTGCTCCTTGTGGACAGTAACCGTTGCTCCCGCTGGCGTCAAGTTAAATGAGAATAATCCAACAAAACAACACAAATGAATTGCATTGTGGACTGTTCTCAATAAGGCTTGACGCTACAATTCAACACCTCTTCTTCCTCCTCCTCCTCCTCTTCCTTTTCCTCCTCCCTCTGTTCTTCCTCCTCCTCCTCCTCCTCCTCTTCCTACTCCTCTTCTTCCTCCTCCTCCTCCTCCTTCACTTCCTCCCCTCCTCCTCCTCGTTGTCCTTTTTCCTCCTCCCTCTGTTCTTCCTCCTCCTCCTCCTCCTCTTCTTCCTCCTCCTCCTTCACTTCCTCCCCTCCTCCTCGTTGTCCTTTTTCCTCCTCCTTTTCCTTCTCCTCCTCCTTCTCTTCTTCTTCGTCCTTATTTTTATTCTCCTCTTATTTCTCCTTTTACTTCTCCTCTTCTTCATCCTCCTCCTCCTCCTCCTTCTCCTCCTCTTTATTCTCCTCGTATCTCTCCTTTTACTTCTCTTCTTCCTACTCCCCCTCCTCCTCCTTTTCCTCCTCCTATTCCTCCTCCTCGTCTTCTTCTTCCTCCTCCTCTTTATTCTCCTCTTATCTCTCCTATTACTTTACCTCCTCAACTTCTCTCTCCTCTTCCTTCTCATCTTCTTTCTCCTCTTAGTTCTCCTCCTCCATCTCCTCCTTCTCCTCCCTCTCCTCCTCCCTCTCCTCTCTCCTCGTCCTCCCTCTCCTCCTCCTCCTCCTCTGTCCCAATGGGTACAAGTCGTGATATCCGTTCGCCCTGGTTGATGAGGCCTTCCGCGCAAGGTCGTTAGCAGCCCAGCCCAATAATCATGTATATATATGTGTATGTGTGTGTGTGTGTGTGTGTGTGTGTGTGTGTGTGTGTGTGTGTGTGTGTGTGTGTGTGTGCGCGTGCGTGTGTGAGAGATTCACCATGGCCTTGGATCACGTGTTGGACGCGTGATTGATAGCTATTACCCTCGCCGAGGAGACCTCATATATGACCGATCTATGGGTAATGCTGTGACCTTACACGCACACACACCTCCAACTCCCCACCCACGAGAGTTGGAGTAACAACTCGCAGCGCAGCGATACTGAAATTATTTCAGCCCTGGGCGGGATTGGAACCGGACTGCCGTAGTGGCGGCCAGGAACTCTAACCACTGTGCGCATGTGTGTGTGCGCGCGTGTAATCATGAGTGTGTGTGTGTGTGTGTGTGTGTGTGTGTGTGTGTGTGTGTGTGTGTGTGTGTGTGTGTGTGTGTGTGTGTGTGTGCGTGTGTGTATGGTCGTTCTTTAAACCTAAGAGAAATATCTGAATCCTGACATCTACATATGAAAACAAATTCCTTGTGCTCATTGTACCGAAATGAGTGGTACTTCCTTCTCCTTTTATTTTTTCGAGAAGAAATAGAGGGTGGTATAAGATATCAAGAAGACATTTGGAGAAGTTTGTCCAAGCATGAGAGTTAGTACTGGTAGAGGTGTTGTTATTGGTATTGGTAGCCGGTCTGGCATTGTCTGCGAAGGTCATACCAATGCGATGACAGAACCCCATAAATCAAGCTCTCCTTTCCTCTACAGACCTCACCTTCACACGTCTACGATTCCCAAAGATGGAAACTTTATTCAATCAATCAAACCAGCCATCCTTAATCCACTACTTAACAAAGGCCTTCATAGCATTCCATGATTCACACGACCGCGCCAACCTCTGCCACGTCACTCCTGCAAACTTCTCAATCTCGTCTCTCCACATCCTGTCTGGTTTCCCTCTTCCACGCTTGCAATCTCCCAGTGACTAAATGCAATGCAATAACATTCTCTCGTTGTCCTCTCTCATCACAAACGCCGTCGAATGCCCAGTATCCTTCTTCTGTCTATATCTGTATACCAAAAAGCTTTTTCCTCCTTACAAGGGGGTTGCCAGTCAAGGCACGCGCCCACTCTCCATCCATTCCACATCCATCAGTCATCCATCTATTTCCCCCTTTTATCTTAGCTCCTTGTGGATGAAGGGGCCATCCCCTTCCCCCGCCACATTGCCCGGATCATCAGCAATGCAGCAAGACACAGAAAATACCATTAATACTCCCGTACAAACTCCCTTTTTGGCTCCTTATCCAAGAATAACTCCCCGGCAGTTGATTGGACCATGGGACATTATCGTGTGTCTTCAGAGCCAATTGGAACACGTCGATTACCCTTGTTGACCTTCGGCTTGACCCAGTTCCTCAGGTTACCTTTCCTAAAAGAGGTCATCACCAGGGTAATGCGTCGAAGGTCCTCTGGTTGACTCAAGGACCGCGCGTGCAAAAAAAAAAAAAAAAAAAAAAAAATAGATAAACAAATAAATAAGTAAATAAATTAATAAAAAGATGAATAAACAAATAAATAAACAAAATAAAAATAAATCGTCTCATAAACAGATTCAGAGACACAGACAATCAAGAGCTCCATTGTAGTAAAGGTATTAGTTAGTTGATGGGTAACTTAAACTACATTCAGGGTTAGAATTTTTTCGTCGTCTCTTCTGCTCACCACAACTACTACTTCTACTACTACTACTACTACTACTACTTATTCCTTTTCTTCTTCCTGTTCTTTTTTCTGTTCTTCCTCTCCTTCTTCCTCTCCTTCGTCTTCTTTTTTTCTTCCTCTCCTTCTTCGTCTTCGTTTTCCTCCTCCTCTTCTTTTAATCTTCCTTTCGTACATTTCGAACAAACAATCGCCTCGCTCCAGGTGACCCTTACACAAGGCCCCACCTGAGGAACCCACTGGAGGCCCCATTGCGCTCTCACCCTCATCCTCTACTCTACACCATCTGCTTAGTACCACTGAACCACCTGCTCTTCCAGCTGAATTATCATCGGCAGTCAGCGGTTCTTCGGTGTGGGGGGGAGGGGGAGGGGGACGGGAGGGTGGAGGGAAGGGGGAAGGGAGGGGAAGGGGGTGTTATGAGGGGGAGGGGGCCTCCGGACGTGTTAAGAAATTATCCTAATAACACTTAATTGAGGATGTGTGACTGTCCTTCCATCCTACTCGACCACAATCCCATCCTACACAGCCCCAACACACTCATCCTACACACCGATCTACAATCCCACATCTACCACAGTCTTCCATCCTAGTACACCCATCCTGTTTCACAAACCAGCCAGACCATCCTACCATCCATTTACCCCTTATCCTACACATCCTACCTACCCATCCTGATGACTCACCCACTCATCCTAAATCCTTCTACAGACTCCCACATCCTACCGTATGACACAAAGATTCAATCCTACACGCCTATCTTATGCTTATCCTTCACGCCCACTTCATAATCCTACTTCATCTGTCGATGCCTTACAAGCCCACTCAGGTGTAGATAATATATATATATATTACAAAGGATTACAAAGGCAAAGCATGCCGACAGGAGACCTTTTGATCCATATCTAGGTCGGATGCAAAAAAAAAAAAAAAAAAAAAAAAAAAAAAAAAAAAAAAATCATATTAATAATAAATTAAAACTATAACAATGTAAATAACAATTAAAATACATAAATAAATGCATTGGTATAGTTGAATAACAAACAAACAGGTAAATAGTAAATGATAATAAATTGACATATAACTAATAATAAATGAAAATCAGACAGACAAATTATAACAAAACAAAAACAAATAATATAACATATATTATAATAATTACAGCATCTTACTTAGGTATTTATCTAAATGATTCTTAAAGCTTCGAACTGAACTACATTGCACTACCTGTGCAGGAAGTTTATTCCATTCATTAACTACACGGTTGGCAAAGTTGTTTCTACCTACTTCCAAATTGAATCTATTTCCGGACAGTTTGAGACCATTGTTTCTTGTCTGATTCTCATTCAATGTGAAAATTTGGTCACTTTTGATGTTGTCAATTCCCTTTAAAATCTTAAAGACCTGTATCAAGTCACCTCTGAGTCTACGCTTTTTTAGGGAAAACAGATTAATGTGCTTAAGTCGATTTTCGTATGATTTATTTTTGATATTTGGAATCAGTTTTGTGGCTCGCCGTTGTACTTTTTCCAGTCTGTCAATGTCTTTAATGAGATTCGGTGACCATACGGAAACAGCATATTCCAAATGTGGACGAACTAACGATTTATATAGCTTGTTAATGAGTGATGGACTTTTGAAATCAAAAGATCGCGCAATCAATCCCAGAATCTTATTTGCTTTCTCAGAGGCTGAAATACACTGCTTGGATGATTTGAGGTCGTTACTGATAATTACGCCGAGATCTTTTTCACTATCCACTTTTGTTAACGAATTTCCAAATAACTTGTAATCGTACTTGCTGTTATTTTTACCTATGTGCATTACCTTGCATTCACTTGTGTTAAATTTCATTAGCCACTTTTCAGACCATTGCTGTAATTTATCTAAATCTTCTTGAATATCTAATTGGTTTGAGTGATCATTTGCCACTCCGCACAGTTTTGTATCATCAGCAAATTTGGAAACAGTAGATTTTAGTCCATGGTCTATATCATTTATATATACTATGAATAGAAGTGGCCCAAGAACGGAACCCTGAGGAACTCCACTTGCAACACTTTTCCATCCAGAAGTTTTTCCATTTAAAACAACTCTCTGTTTTCGACCTTTCAACCAATTACTAGTCCAACCTAATAGGCTACCACTTATTCCATGCAAAGCTAATTTAGTAAGTAGTCTTTCGTG
>NC_134813.1:39079715-39092215 GCF_046742065.1 Oratosquilla oratoria | reverse complement strand
AAATCAAACAAATGTATATAGTTGAATAATAAACAAATACGTAAATAGTAAATAATTACAAATTGACAGATAACTAATAATAAATGAAAATTAAGCAAACAATAAACAGACAAACAAATAAACAAATATAAAATGATATAAACATAATATAAAATAATATAAACATAATATAAAATAATATAAAATAATATAAAATAAATGGCACTTTCTCACTCTCTTCCCAATTTCTTTTGGATCCTTTTTCTTATCTCCTTTTCTCTTCCTATTCCTTCCCTTCTTCCTCCATACGTCTTCTCTCATCTTTCCTCCTATTGTCCATTTCACATACTCCCCCATCACTCCCTCTCTCCCACTCCTACACACTCCCACCTTCTCCCTGCCCACTCTCTCCTTCATACCTTTACTCTCCATCTTCATTCTTACAAAGGTTTACAAAGGATTTACAAAGGCGGAGCATGCCGACAGGAGACCTTTTGGTCCATAACTAGGTCGGATGCGAAAAATATAATTATGATAAAAAATAAATAAACAAATAAAAACTATAATATAAATAATAATAAATAAAATAAATAAATAGGTATAAATGCTATCTCATGCCCAGCCCGTGGGAGTGACATTTCACAAAAGAAAAATAAATAAATAAATAAATAAATAATAAAAAACAAAAAACAAAAAACAAAAAACAAAAACAAAAACTAATAAATATAAATAAAAATAAATTTAAAAATTCACATAATCCCTCCCCACCTCTCCCCCCTCTCCCTCCATCCCTCTCCCCACTTCCTCCCACTACCTTCCCCCCCCTCCTCCCACCTACCCTCTCCTTCCTGCGTTCCGTACTCTATCACCCCGGTCGGCCGTGGCATCCCACGGAACGCTCCCCGTGCCGTAGATACTCACGCTAAGGTCAATGGGATGAGGTATGTCCGCATGTGTCACAGTGAGGGCCCGGTGATACGGTTAGGAAGAGGAGAGGAAGAGGAGGGGGAGGAGGAGGGGGAGAGGAGGGGGAGAGAAGGGGAGAGGAGGGGGAGGGGGAGAGAAGGGGAGAGGAGGGGGAGAGAAGGGGAGGGGAGGGGAGGGAGAGGAGGGGGAGGGGAGGAAGAGGAGGGGGAGGGGAGGAAGAGGAGGGGGACTGGAGGAAGAGGAGGGGGAGTGGAGGAAGAAGAGGAGGGGGAGAGGAAGATGAGGGGAGAGGAAGAGGAGAGGAAGAGGAGGAGGAGGGAGAGGAAGAGGAGGAACACAAAGGAACACAAAGGAAGAACAAACAACAGCAGGCCTACTGGCCCTAACGAGGCTGTTTGTGTTAACTAAACTAAACTACAGTTAAGGAAACAGGGCAACTAGGCGATAGAAGATGAACTAACACTACTGCTATCACTATCCTATCCAATTGACCCAATTGCAATTAAATGTCTGGTTGTCACATCTTTTATTGCAAAGGATAATATTTTATTTGCGGATTAGATTCCAAGTATTTATCTAAGCGATCTTTAAATGTTGTTATCGTGCTACTTTCAACGACGGTGGAAGGTAACGAATTCCACACGTTAACAACTCGGTTAAGGAAGAAGTGCTTACTTTCGTTCATAGAGAATCTTTTGCCAATTACTTTAAAATCGTGGCGTCTTCTTGTGTTTGATTGGTCTAATAAGAAGTAATCTTTGACATTAATGTTGTCAAAGCCTTTGAACATTTTACAAAACTTAATCAAAAATCCTCGCATTCTTCTTTTTGAGAGTGAGAATAAGTTTAGATTTTTTAGTCTTTCTTCATACGGCAGATTTCTCAGCCTTGGTATCATTTTGGTCACTCTCCGTTGCACCCTTTCTAGTTTGTTAATATCTTTCTGGTAGTATGGGGACCAAAATTGTACACAGTATTCGAGATGGGGACGGACCAAGGAATTATAGAGGTTTAGCAATATTTTTTCTGATTTATTTTCGAAGACTCTTCCGATGAAGCCAACTAATTTGTTTGCTGTTTTAACAGCTTCTGAGCAGTGTTGACTTGGCTTCAAGTCATTTGATATTAAAACTCCTAGATCCTTTTCTTTAGCTACTGAATCCAGTATTTCGCTATTCATTTGGTATTGGATGTGATCATTGTTACCTCCAATGTGCATGACTTTACATTTGTTAACGTTAAATTTCATTTGCCACTTGCTAGCCCATTTTGATAATTTATCTAGATCGGATTGCAGAGTTTCTTTCTCTTTGGTGGTTGTTACTTTACCGGTAATTTTTGTGTCATCAGCAAATTTTGATACTTTGCAGAGGAGGCCGTCATCTAGATCATTAATATATATTAAGAACAAGACGGGTCCCAAAACTGATCCTTGCGGTACGCCACTTTTAACGTCGAGCCAGCTAGATGATGCCCCGTTGATTACAACCCTCTGTTTTCGCTCTGAGAGCCAACCCTGAATCCAGTTGTGGATATTGCCAGAAATACTGTGCGTTTTTAATTTGTCGAGCAATCGTTTGTGGGGGACTTTATCGAATGCCTTCTGAGAATCTAGATAGATTATATCAACAGATCTACATTCCTCGTATTTGTTAAAGACGAGGAGGGAGAGGAAGAGGAGGAGGTATGAGAGGAAGAGGAGGAGGAGGGAGAGGAAGAGGGAGGAGGGGGGAGAGGAAGAGGAGGGGGAGAAGAGGAGGGGGAGGAGAAGAGGAGGGGGGAGAAGAGGAGGGGGAGGAGAAGAGGAGGGGGGTGGGGAGAAGAGGGGGAGAAGAGGAGGGGGGAGAGGAGGGGGGAGAGGAGGAGGGGGAGAGGAGGAGGGGGAGGAGAAGAGGGGGAGGAGAGGAGGAGGGGGAGGAGAGGAGGAGGTGGAGGAGAGGAAGAGGAAGGGGAGGAGGGGGAGGGAAGGAAGAGGAGGGAGAGGAGGAGGGGAGGAGAAGAGGAGGGGAGGAGAGGAAGATGAGGGGGAGGAGGAGGAGAGGAAGAGGGGGAGGAGGAAGGAGGAGAGGAAGAGAGGAAGAGGAGAAGAGCAGGAGGAGG
This sequence comes from Oratosquilla oratoria, assembly GCF_046742065.1. NCBI lineage: Eukaryota > Metazoa > Arthropoda > Malacostraca > Stomatopoda > Squillidae > Oratosquilla > Oratosquilla oratoria. The sequence continues at coordinate 39,089,209 of NC_134813.1, read as the reverse complement.
AGGAGGAGGAGGAAGAGAGGAGGAGGAGGAGGAGGAGGAGGAGGAGGAGGAGAGAGGGGGCAGGAGGAAAGAAGAGGGGGAAGAGATGAAGGGGAGGGTAGGGGACGTTGGAGAGGGGGAAGAGTAGTTTAATTTATAAGATGACATGTCTTCATCATTATATTACATATGACAACCCAGTAATAAATAAATTAAAAATATAGCAATAATAACAATAACGACGACGACGATGATATTCACAATGATAGTATCGATAATAATATCATCAATATCATCAATAGTAATATCAATAACAATATCAATAATATCAATAATAATGATAATAACAATGAAATAATAGCAACAAAGTAACAATATTAATAATATTAATAATGATAATAATAATTATAATAATAATAATAATAATAATAATATAATAATAACAATAATAATAACAATAATGATAAAAAAAAATAATATTCAATCGCCGTATACCCATCTACCCGTTACCTTAGGGTAAGAGCAAGTTTCTCCAAAAGGATAGAAGCACTGGTAACCTAGGGTCAAAAGGCCACAGACGAGGTCACAAGGCCATTGACCTGATTAACGACTCACACAAGTGCTTGGGTCACGTAAGCAATACATTAAAGAAAAAATACAGATAAAAATAAAACGAAATAGAAAAAAAAAAATAACAAGTAAATCAATAATTACATAGATACTTGAATTGTATAAATAATCAAATGAAGATACACAATTCATAATTACTTAACAAATTAAAAAAACAAATATCGATAAAGAGAATAGATAAAATAAACATGAATATACAAAAACAGCCCATGGGAACTCAAAGAACACGATCATTTATGTGATTTACCTAACAGCAACCTGTATAGCAAGTTGTTATAGCCGGCACTATCGTGTCATTATAATCATTTTATTATTATTATAGTGTTATTATCATTATTATTATTATAATTATTATTATTATTATTATTATATTATTATTATTATCATTATTATCATCATCATCATTTAATAAACTTAAACTACCAAACTTTGTGGCGACGGTTTTGTCTGAGATTTCAATCATTTTCTTAGTTCCACCTCGTAAATGATGAAATCAATTTTCATCATTATTCGCTTTCAATCACACGTCTTCTTCTTCTTCCTCCTCCTCCTCCTCTATTTCCTCCCCCTGAGCTTCCTCCTCCTCCTCCTCCTCCTCTACTTCCTTCCCCTGCTATGCCTCCTTGCACTCTCCTTCCTCCGTCTGACCTTGTTTCTCCTCCTCCTCCTCCTCCTCCTCGTCCTCTTCTTCCTCCCCCATGGGCTTCCTCCTCCTCCTCCTCCTCTACCTGCTCACCTCCACCTAATCTCCCTCTACTTCCTATTCCTTCCTCCTCCTCCTCTTCCTCTACTTCTTCATCCTTCACCTCCTCCTCCTGCTCCCTCTCCTCCTCTTTCAGCCTCCTCATCTCTTCCTTTTCCTCCTCCTGTTCCCTCTCCTCCTCTTTCAGCCTCTTGTCGTCCTCTCCTCCTCCTCCTCCAGTCAGGTGAGCGCCCCCCCCCCTCCCCTTCCTCGCCTCTTCTTAATTAAATGCACCTGCGGGAGCGGACCACTTCTTTCTCGGGAATGCCGGGTCTCCAGGCTTAGAGGTCTCTCAGTTATTAGAGAGAGAGAGAGAGAGAGAGAGAGAGAGAGAGAGAGAGAGAGAGAGAGAGAGAGAGAGAGAGAGAGAGAGAGAGAGAGAGTGAGAGAGAGTGAGAGAGAGAGAGAAGGTGAGAGAGTGTGAGACAAAGTGAGGGACACAAAGTGAGACAAAAAGTGAGAGATAGAGACAAAGTGAGACAGAAAGTAAGAGATAGACAGATAGATAGGTAGAAAGATAGATAGAGAGAAAGAGAGAGCAGTAAAAAAGAGCAAAGGAACACAGACGTGAGTTAAGGGCAGCAAAGGAGACGAGATAGGGAGGTGTGAAGGAGGGGAAATACGAAAAAAGAGAGCGTGGGGAAGAGAGAGAAAACGAGAGAAAGAATATGAGAGAAGATGGAAGGGAACGAGAGAGACGATAAAGGAGCTACGAAGAAAGAAAAAGAGAAAATGAAGAAAGAGGTAAAGGGCTTTGAGAGAGAGGGGAGCGAAGAAAATAGAACTAAAGAGAAGATAGAGAAGAGAAGAGAAGAGAAGAGAAGAGAAAGGAAAGAGAAGAAGAGAAGAGAGGAGGGGCGAGAAGTGGAAAGAAGAGAAGGGGAGAAAAGAGAAAAGAGGAGACGGGGAGAGAAAAGAAGATAAGAGAGAGAAAAGAAGAGAAAGGGAGAGAAAAGAAGAGAAGAGAAAAAAGAGAAGGAGAGAGAAAAAAAGAGAAGGAAAGAGAGGAGAAATCCCTCTTCCCTACCTCCCTTCACCGAACGTCCATCTTTCTTCGAGGAAGCGTATTTGCGTGGGTGTAGCACAGACTTGCGCCTGGCTGGTGCAGCCGGAAGAGACTGAACGAAGAAAACAAATGGCTGAAGACTTCGTCCCCGGAGGAGCTCGTGAACTTGATAGCCTCTCTCGGGGTCCCAAAAATCGTGATAACACTGGAGTACCATCACAGACTTGCGCCTGGCTGGTGCAGCACAGACTTGATTAAACGAGGAGAATAAATGGCTGAAGACTTCGCCCCCGGAGGAACTCGTGAACTTGATAGCCTCTCTCGGGGTCCCAAAAACCGTGATAACACTGGAGTAGCATCACAGACATGCGCCTGGCTGGTGCAGCACAGACTTGATTAAACGAGGAGAATAAATGGCTGAAGACTTCGCCCCCGGAGGAACTCGTGAACTTGATAGCCTCTCTCGGGGCCCCAAAAGCCGTGACACCATTGGGGAGCAGAGGACTCACGGCTGAAGCGGACTCTTCAAGCTCCAAGAGCGGGGCGGGGCACCAGGGGACGTGGAGTGTCGCTGGAGACTTCCGCTTTGAGACCTTCGAAGTTGGAAATAACAGAGTTTTTTTTACTTTACTTTTATTCATTTAAATGATTTATTTATCTATTTACGTTGGAGGGGAGTTTAGATTTTATATTATACCTTGTGAAGACATTATACCAAAGGAGGACTCTACAACCAGGTTAATTAAAAAAAGACGAACAAAAGAATCTTCACGATTCCCTATGGAGCAACTCACTGAGTAACCTCTCCCCGATTGACACGAAGAACTGTCATCCCAGAACGCCCACATGAAGAATCGTCACCCCATAAGATCCCACCTGAAGAATTGTCACCCCAGAACTCCCACATGAAGAATCGTCACCCCATGAGATCCCACCTGAAGAATTGTCACCCCAGAACTCCCACATGAAGAATCGTCACCCCATGAGATCCCACCTGAAGAATTGTCACCCCAGAACTCCCACATGAAGAATCGTCACCCCATGAGATCCCACCAGAAGAATTGTCACCACAGTGCGCCGAATATCAACAGCGGAATAAAGATTAGGTTAGGTTATGTTGAATGAGGGTTATGATTATTGTCATCAACTTATACAACCGAAGAATCGTAAACCCAGGATGACCCACATGAAGAATTGTCACCCTAGGATAGCCCACATGAATAATTGTCACCCTGTCGAAGTCTGGGGTGACGATTCTTCATGTGATCCACCCCCCCAACCCCCCACCCCCAAAAAAAAAAAAAATATGTTGGAGTAATGACCCTGCCCTGTGCCATCTCATTCCACATCGCACGTGAAGAACTGTCACCCCAGAACGTCTACATGAAGAATCGTCACCCCATGAGATCCCACCTGAAGAACTGTCACCCCAGAACTCCCGCATAAAGAATAGTCACCCTATGAGAACCCACCTGAGGAACGATCACTCCTATCCTAGGGTAACAATTCTTCATGTGGACACTTCTGAGTTTACGATTCTTCAGTTGTATAAGTTGATGACAGTAAGCATAACCCTCATTCAACCTAAACCTAACCTAATCTTTATTCCACTGTTGATAATTCGGGGTATTGGGGTGACAATTCTTCAGGTGGGATCTCATGGGGTGACGATTTTTCAAGTGGGATCTCATGGGTTGTTTATTCTTCAAGTGGGATCTCGTGGGTTGACGATTCTTCAAAAGGGATCTCATGGGGTGACGATTATTCAGGTGGGATCTCATGGGGTGACGATTCTTCAAGTGGGATCTCATGGGGTGACGATTCTTCAAGTGGGATCTCATGGGGTGACGATTCTTCAGGTAGGATCTCATGGGGTGACGATTCTTCAAGTGGGATCTCATGGGGTGACGATTCTTCAAGTGGGATCTCATGGGGTGACGATTCTTCAAGTGGGATCTCATGGGGTGACGATTCTTCAAGTGGTATCTCATGGGGTGGTGACGATTCTTCAAGTGGGATCTCATGGGGTGACGATTCTTCAAGTGGGATCTCATGGGGTGACGATTCTTCAAGTGGGATCTCATGGGGTGACGATTCTTCAAGTGGAATCTCATGGGGTGACGATTCTTCAGGTAGGATCTCATGGGGTGACGATTCTTCAGGTGGGATCTCATGGGGTGACGATTCTTCAAGTGGGATCTCATGGGGTGACGATTCTTCAAGTGGGATCTCATGGGTTGACGATTCTTCAAGTAGGATCTCATGGGGTGACGATTCTTCAGGTGGGATCTCATGGGGTGATGATTCTTCAAGTGGGATCTCATGGGGTGACGATTCTTCAGGCGGTCCAACTTTTTCAGTAGGCGCCATCACTCCTGAAACGATCGGTCTCGCTTTGTCAGAGACCCGTGACGCTCTGCCGATGGGCGTCACGATAGGACGGTGGTGTACCGGAGTAGAGGCGGGGTTTGGCTGCCTGAGGTGGGGACTACTGGCTGCCGGAGAGACTCTGCTGCTGGAACAAAGATTCCTCCCGAAGATAAGGCGGGTATCCGGAGGCGAGAGAGCGAGCGATCCGGAAGATCTTCTCCACCTCCCTCCCTCCCTTACTCCCTCCCTCCCCAGGATCTTCTTCACTCAGATCAACTCGCACTAAGGCTATCTACCCACCTACCCACCTCCACCCTACAAATATTCTCTCTTATTCTTACTCACTCCGTTTTTCTCTCTCAGTACACAAACACACACACACACACACACACACACACACACACACACACACACACACACACACACACACTAGTACACACACACACACACAGGCGCGAATCCACGAACGTTGCTTCTTTTCTGTGTACTACAGTTAGGTAAATACGCTCACACATGCACAGACATTACACTCAGTATCCATGGATAGTTTACACACACACACACACACACACACACACACACACACACACACACACACACACACACACACACACATATATATATTATATATATAATATGTATATATATGTATAAATATATATATATATAAGAACATAAGAACATAAGAATAAAGGAGACTGCAAGAGACCATAAGGCCTACACAAGGCAGCTCCGTATCCATCACCACCTGTCATCCCCATCCATAAAGTTGTCTAATCGTTTTTTAAAACAACTGATAGTTTCAGCGTTTACTACATAGTCACTAAGTTTATTCCAATCATCGACCACCCTATTAGTAAACCAATTCTTGCCTATTTCCTTCTTAAATCTAAATTTGTCCAGCATAGGCACAGTAAAATTATATCGGTCGTTTGACGACTTGAAGTTAGCAATGACGGCTGCAGGTGTCCTTTCAATATTTCAATAAGAATAAACCCCAATAACTGGGGGAGGGCTCAACTTAAAACAAAAAAGGTACGCGAGGGCTCAACTTAAAACAAAAAAAGGTACGTGAAGGCTCAACTTAAAACAAAAAAGGTACGTCGCCATACTGACGGGGTTTACGACGAACTCTCCCGACAAAGGAGAGGAAGAACTGAGCCTGGCGAGGTCACTGACCCGTGACCCGACCACTGAACTAAGGCTACTTAACTGGGTCGTCCTTTGTCGTTCTCCTTCAACGCTGGGTCACCCTTGGCAGACCTTTTTTCAACCAAGGACAGGAGGTGTTGAGGGGCTTGTAAGAGTTGCAACCCCAGACTGAGCTCACCCCCTCATTCACATCAAATCAACTGTTCTTAGCCAGAGGATATATAAAGTGCATCATCATTGCTTGTGTGTGTGTGTGTGTGTGTGTGTGTGTGTGTGTGTGTGTGTGTGTGTGTGTGTGTGTGTGTGTGTGTGTGTGTGTGTATGTGTGTGTGTTTGTGTCTTTGTCTGTGTCTGTGTCTGTGTGTGTGTGATTCACCATGGTCTTGGATCACGTTTTGAACTCGTGATCGACAGCCATTTCCCTCCCGAAGGAGAACTCAGAGCTCGTATGACCGATCTATGGGTAATGCTGTGACCTTACACGCACACACACCCCTAACTCCAAACCCACGAGAGTTGGAGTAACGACTCGCAGCGCAGCGATACTGAAATAATTTCAGCTCTGGGCGGGAATCGAACCCGGACCGCCGTAATGACGGCCGGGATCTCTAACCACTGTGTGTGTGTGTGTGTGTGTGTGTGTGTGTGTGTGTGTGTGTGTGTGTGTGTGTGTGTGTGTGTGTGTGTGTGTGTGTGTACACGCGTACACATACGCGTTTCCGTGCCTCGAAGACATGCCGAGTCACGGCTGTGCAACGATGCATTCATGTTGCATAGACGACTTTCCGCCGTGGTCTCGCGTGGGGGCTTCTGCATCTCCATATAAGGCGAAAGCATCAACAAGACTCAGCGATAAGGAAGAAACAGTGTTTGGCAATTTATGCAAATGCGTGGGTTCATGGAAACAATGTAGTTTAACCTGGGGTCAGACTAGGTTATGTTGGGTCAAGGTTTGGTTCGGGTTAGACTTAGGTTAGATTGATATTATATTATGGTCAGATTAAGGTTAGATTAAGGTTAGATTAAGGTTATATAAAGGTTAAATTAAGGTTAAATTAAGGTTAGATACGGTTGAATTAAGGTTAGATGAAAGTTAAATTAAGGTTATATTAAGGTTAAGGTTAAATTAAGGTTAGATTAAGGTTAGATTAAGGTTAGATTAAGGTTTAAGGCTAGGTCTAGTTTATGTCTATGTTAGGTTAGGTTAAATTTAGGTTTTGGCTTAGGTTAGTTTAGGATTAAGTTAGTTTTGGCTAGGTTATATCTAATCGAGTGAGGAGTATGAAGGTGAAGATAAGAACAAGAAAAACAGGAAACATAAGGAAGGACAAGGAAAGAGAAATAAAATTGAGGTAAAAGGAGAAGAAAATGAGGATGAGGGAGGGAGAGAAGGGGAAGGGAAGGAGGGAGAGAAGGGGAAGGGAAGGAGGGAGGGAGGGAGGGAGGGAGGGAGGGCAAAGGAAACCAGAGGTAGGGAGGAGGAAAGCGGAGAACGAGACGAGTACATTGAAGGGAATCCTACAAATCCTGCATAATACGGCATTCCTCAGACAGATCCCTGAGCCTTCCTGGCTGGAACCAGACATCCTTCTCTCTCTTCCTTACATAACCTTCCTTCCTTCCTTCCTGGATTCCTGGATTCCTGGAGCCTCTTTGTTCCACGACATCCTTCGAATTTCTCCTCGTTTTCTACGGTCCAGCTTCCCGGCCATCGCCTTGTCCGGCTTCCCGGCCAGTTCCTTGTCCGGCCTACTATTGCATCCTTTGTCATTGTACCCAGTGTTGTCACTGTGTTCTGTGCCAGTACCCACGAATGAGTGAGATTTTTTTCCCCACAAATTTCCCACAAGGAAATATGGATTTCCACATTTTTTCCCACAAAAAAAGGAGGAACTAGTATATACAGAAACAAGTTCATTGTAACATATAATTTCCTCACAAAGCATCCCGAGCAAATTTCTCAGACACAAATTTTGCGGAAAATTCCCATAAAATGGCATCGGTGGTATTACGAGTACTCGTTCATAGCTTACTAGTTATGCTGTCCTGGCATAAAAAAAAAAAAAAAAAAAAAAAAATCCCCCTCCCACCACGACCTCTCTTGAACTCGCGTACGTTCGTGTACGTTGGCGCAGGCGTATACAAACGTGAGTGAAGAATCAATCGAAAAAAAGTTCTATTATTGGCAGGATTTGAAATAGGGTTTGGGTTGGAGGTGTGGAGAAGAGGTTATCTTTTTGACTTTATAGTCGTTTATACAAATCCCATTGGGGAGAGTGGAAACTGTACACCATCCAAGGACTTGTACTCCGATTTCAATGTAAAAATATTTCTCTGTTAGCTCAGATATTGAAAAACCAACGAGTGAATAAATAAATAAATAAATAAGTAAATAAATAAATAAATTAATAAGCTAATACATTAATAAATGAATAAATGAGTGGTAGGTACACTCATCCCAGCATGCATTACCATACTCCAATACTCATTACTCATATGCATGAAGAATAAATAACTCTGCACACACACACACACACACACACACACACACACACACACATATATATATATATATTCATTTCTTATACACATTGTTTCGTTAATAAAAAGAATATATGCATTCATTCATCAAATCTGTTCCTTCCAACATCTAACGGTGGCATTTTTAAAAATAACTATTTCCTTAAATAAATCTTTCCTTATATAAATCTTATATAAATCCTTGGGAGGGAAAGAATCTTTTTTAAGAATATCACTGTAAGAATCTTACGGTGGTATTCTTAAGAAAAAAATTCTTTCCTTATATAAATCTTTCCTTATACAAATCTTATATAAATCCTTGGAAGGGAAAGAATTTTTTTAAGAATACCACCGCATGAATCTTACGGTGGTATTAAGAAAAAATTCTTTCCTTATATAAATCTTTCCTTATATAAATTTTATTTAAATCCTTGGAAAGATTTTTTTTAAGAATACCATCGTAAGGTACGCTATTTTACATCTTCACTTCAGGCGAGGATGAAGGATTTGTGGTGCCGACTGTACTTACCCAGGACACTTAAAACTGACCCACCCTGTATTGGCACTAAACGAATACATCACCCGTTGTATAGTATCTAATCTATTGCTGTATACAGTAGGTCTATGATCTAATTGATTCGTTGTATATAAAAACTTGCCAATGCACGATCAAGGGTCATATTCTTTTGTCCACAAGAAATCTCCACTGCCACCTTTACCCAACGTGACAGGATAGCCAGGGCTAGCGACAGTCACTGGTATCCGTTGGGAGATAATCTCGAGACTGAAGATTTTGGTCAACAACTCTCTGAGGAAGATTTGTTTATAAATCGCCTTCATCTTCTTCCTCCTCCTCCGCCTCTCCCCCCGTTTTCTTAACGAGATTTCATTTTCTCACTCAATAAATTTCCTCTATCTTAAGCCGCTACAGAATACGAGATTATCTACATCAATTTTCCGGTCCTAGTAAAATCCACACACTTTCGTTTTTAAGCACAGGCGATGGGCATTGGATGATGATGATGATGATGATGATGATGATGATGATGATGATGATGATGATGATGATGTGGTGATGATGATGATGAGGTGGTG
>NC_134813.1:39047215-39064715 GCF_046742065.1 Oratosquilla oratoria | reverse complement strand
CAATCACATACACTAATAACCCCAACCACTATCACAACCACATACAGTGGTAGCCACATACAACCACAACCACAACCACTACCACAAGGACATACAGTGGTAGCCACATACAACCACAAATATACACCTCCACACGAACCACATACAACAACACGATCACATACACTAATAACCCCAACCACTATCACAACCACATACAGTGGTAGCCACATACAACCACAACTACAACCACATACAGTGGTAGCCACATACAACCACAACTATACACCTCCACACGAACCACATACAACAACACAATCACATACACTAATAACCCCAACCACTATCACAACCACATACAGTGATAGCCACATACAACCACAACCACAACCACATATAGTGGTAGCCACATACAACCACAACTATACACCTCCACACGAACCACATACAACAACACAATCACATACACTAATAACCCCAACCACTATCACAATCACATACAGTGATAGCCACATACAACCACAAACACTACCACATACAGTGGTACCCACATACAGTGGTAGCCACATACAACCACAACTATACACCTCCACACGAACCACATACAACAACACTATCACATACACTAATAACCCCAACCACTATCACAACCACATACAGTAGTAGCCACATACAACCACAACCACATACAGTGGTAGCCACATACAACCACAACTATACACCTCCACAAGAGCCACATACAACAACACAATCACATACACTAATAACCCCAACCACTATCACAACCACATACATTGGTGGCCACATACAACCACAACCAGAGCCACTACCACAGCCACATACAGTGGTAGCCAGATACAACCACAACTATACACCTCCACAAGAACCACATACAACAACACAATCACATACACTAACCCCAACCACTATCACAACCACATACAGTGGTAGTCACATACAACTACAACCACATACATGGATAGCCACGTACAACCATAACTATACACCTGCACAAGAACCAACCACATACATTAATAACCATGTATAACAATAACCATGTACATCAAAAACCGGATACAACAAAAATCACATACACTAATAACCATGTACAACAATAACCATGTACATCAATAACCCCATACAACAAAAATCACATACACTAATAACCATGTACGACAATAACCATGTACATCAATAACCCCATACAACAAATATCACATACACCAATAACCACATACAACCGTAACCACACAAAATCACAACCACATGCAAAACAATAACCACAACCAGAAACAATAACAACATTGAGCAACTGAGATTGTAGAAGGGCAGTGACAGCCTACAACTCCTCTTTGTCTTACAACAATCTCTCCACAACTAAGATTGTCAACAACCCCACATGTGTTTCCTTCCTTACAACTATTGACTTACAACTATTGACTTACAAGTATTGACTCAATCGTTCGTATTGGTTATTTTTAACTAAAAATCGTCTAGTAACAGCCACAGCAACAAACGGGTTAAACGAAAAATGGTTTTTTATCGTTTGAGTACGAGAGATCTGCCCAGTATTATGACTCACCACGGTCTTGGATCACGTGTTGGACTCGTGATCGACAGCTATTTCCCTCCCGGAAGAGAGCTCAGAGTTCATATATGACCGATCTATTGGTAATGCTGTGACCTGACACGCACACACACACCCAACTCCCCGCCCACGAGAGTTGGAGTAACGACTCGAAGAGCAGCGACACTAAAATTATTCTAGCTCTGGGTGGGATTCGAACCCAGACCGCCGTAGTGCCGACCGGGAACTCCACCACTGCGCCACCTAGACGGTGTCACTAACCAGAGAGTTACCCATTGCAAAATTTAATAAAATATGTGATATGAAATTTACTCCCGTCTAGAAAATAAATAAATAAATAAACAAGTAAAATAAATAAATAAATAAATAAAATCCTATTTGGATTTAAAACAAAAACATAGAAACCTTAGTATTACTACTACTAATAATAATAGTAGCAATGCTACTACTACTACTACTACAAATAATAACAATGGTTTTACCTCGACTATCATTTTGTTATGATATAATTTTAATTACATCTAAACACAACCAAATACCTATTTCTTGCAAGAACAACTACCAAATAACCTACACATACCTTTCTACCATCTCCTAACAATTACTTCAAATACTATAACCAATTACCAAAAACAACCCATTTACCAAAAACTACCGGAAGCTTTCCTGTGACAACTACTTCCACAGACTACCTCCAAATCTGGTAACTACTGTAACTACATTGATTTTCAATTTGCTATCTCGATTGTCATGATGATACTACTACTACTACTACTACTACTACTACTACTACTACTACTCCTACTACTACTTCTACCGAGGCTAGCCCCACCCTAGCAACGACAGCGGCCGTTGCCATGGCAACGAGAGCGGCTCCCTGCCACGACTGTGGCCACGCGAGGCTCCCCCACCCGTTCTCTGAGCCCCTCCTCCAAGCTCCCACGCCACTACCTTTAACAAATAAATAAATAAATAAGCAAATAAAATAAGATAAAATAGAATAAAAAAGAAAATGAAAAATAATAACAAAATAGAATTAATAGAGATAAATTGACAAATAAATGGACAAATAATTTTGTTAACTGATTTATAGAATTACAAACGAATACATAGTAAATAAATAGAAATGAATATATATACATACACACACACACACACACACACACACACACACACACACACACACACACACACACACACACACACACACACACACACACATATATATATATATATATATATATATATATATAGAGAGAGAGAGAGAGAGAGAGAGAGAGAGAGAGAGAGAGAGAGAGAGAGAGAGAGAGATAGTCTGCCATGGTTTATGTACGATTCCGATCGAGTTTTTACAGATTTAATAACTATCGCCAGACGATTTTTTTCAATTGAGGGACTCCCCCCCCATAAGGATTACAAAGGGTTAAACTACACTACTACCACGCTATTCCGACAAGGTATTATAAACTACTAGCGAGGTAGCTGGGACCATAATGCTCCGATATCGCCTCAGTTGCGTCCATTTTTCGGAATGGCCCTCACGATACAGATGATATGCGCAGTGGCCATGTGGACTGGCCATGCGCAGTGGCCATGTGGAGTGGTCATACGCAGTGGCCATGTGGAGTGGCTATGCGCAGTGGCCATGTGGAGTGGCCATGCGCAGTGGCCATGTGGAGTGGTCATGCGCAGTGGCCATGTGGAGTGACTATGCGCAGTGGCCATGCGCAGTGGTTATGCACAGTGGCCATGCGCAGTGGCTATGTGGAGTGGTCATGCGCAGTGGTCACGTGGAGTGGTCATACGCAGTGGCCATGCGCAGTGGCTATGCGCAGTGGTCATGCGCAGTGGCTATGCGCAGTGGTCATGCGCAGTGACTATGCGCAATGGCCATGCGCAGTGGCTATGCGCAGTAGCTATGCGCAACGAGATAATACCACCCAGTCAAAATAAATTAATACGAGTATATAAACAAAGAAATTAAATGAACAAACAAATAAATAAACAAATAAAAATAAACATAAAAACAAACCGCACAAGACAAAAAAAAAAATCAGAATAAAACAACAACAACAACAAAAAAGCAAAATATATCAATTGTGTGTTTATCTTTGATCTTATAGATCCAACACATACTACCTCCACAATAAATTTGTGGATTCAACTTCAAGTGAAAATATAATAACCGGTGAGGTTGGTGACTGCCTCTTGCCCAAGCTATCCGAGGACACAGGGCAAAGGTAACAGCAGGTAAGCGTCTCCTGGGGTAGGACTCTCAGTAGGAACAGAACTCCCTTAAGCAGTAGCATCCCTCAACCTTCTGCCGCTACGGTATGTATTACTTCTCTCTCTCTCTATCTTTCTCTCTCTTTCTCTCACTCTCTCTTTCTGCCCTCCCCTTTCTCTCTTCCTCTTTCCCTATCTTTCTCCCCCCCTCTCACTCTCTCTCTCTCACTCTTTTCCTCTCTCTCTCTCTCTCTCTCTCCATCTCTCTCTTTCTCTCCATCTGTCTCTCCCTCTCTCACTATCTCTCTCCCTCTCTCTTCTGTCCCCCGTCCCTCCCTCTTTCTCTCTCTCTCTCTTTCTCTCCATGTCTCTTTCTCCCTCAATATCTTTCTCTCTTCCGCCCCCCTCTCTCTCTCTTCCGCCCCCCTTCTCTCTCTCTCTCTAACTCCCTCTCTTTTCTTTGAGAGGGGCAATGTTGCACGGCTCACCGTGCCCTTGTGATGTTTGCATACCAATGCCTTGCAACAAGCTGGTTGCAAAGCATCACCAATCGCATAACATAAAACCTGGAGTTTCCACATGGCTCCACCTACCGCTCGCCCACCATCTTCACCCAGACAAACCCAAAGAAACGAGTAAGATCCATTTTTTTTTGTCCAAGAACAAGAACATGAACAAGAAGACCCTCATCATCATCATCATCATCATCATCTGCATTATCATCACTAATGTCACTACTAATGTCATCAAGCAATGAGTAAGAAATATTTTTTGGTCCAAAGTCAATCACTATCATCACCACCAAGAACAAGAACAAGAACAAGAACAAGACCCTCATCATCATCATCATCATCATCACCAATGTCACTACTAGTGTCATCAAGCAATGATTAAGACTCATTTTTTTTTGTCCAAATTCAATCACTATCATCAACAAGAACAAGAACAAGACCCTCATTATAATCATCATCACCATTATCATCATCATCACCATCATCACCACTAGCGTCATCATCTTTACTCCTTTCTCCTCATCACCACCCATTCCCGCCCAATCTCGATCTGATTCGGTAACCTAACCTCCCCTTTCCGTCCCACATTCTTTCCCATCCCATTCCATTCCATTCACGGACGAATCCTTTTGTCCTCCTCCTCCTCTCCCTCCTCCTCCTCCCCCTCTTCCACCACTTACACCACATCCACAAGAACTACCACCACCTCCTCCTCCTCCTCCTCTCGCTGCCTCAATTTCACCCCTCGTTCTTTCTCTATTTCTCATACATTTTTTCCTAATTTGCATTTTATTGTTTCTTCCTATTCGTTGACTTCCGCGAGTCCTGGTTCCTCCTCCTCTTCCTCCTCTTCCTCCTCCTCCTCTTCCTCCTCCTCCTCTAAACTCCCTACCTCCGACCTCCTTCCTCCCACTTTTTGTACATAAAACCCACCGAGACTAGGATGAGTCTCCCACACGATAAAAATCCTCTGGACTTAGCCATAACAAAATATATAAAGCGAAGCATGACGACGAGCGAGTGGCCAGTGGACCCAGGAGGTCACATAAAAAAAAAAGAAAAAAAAAAAAAAAGTGGCTGAGATCCTAGTTGCCATCCCAAAAGGGGGCAAAGACATTAATTTCCGGCTCTCTTCCAAACTCTTCCGTGAATTCAAGAAGCGCCCTTCCCGCTTGCCGCCGCCCACGCCGCCTACCTACCTGCCTGCTTCCTGGCTTCCCTTTGAACACCAAAACCCCCAATTTATCAACATCTCTCTCCCCACTCCGCCATCATAACGCCTCATTGATCAGCCCTTTTCTTTTCTTTCTTTTTCTTTCTTCTTCTTTCTTCCTCTTTCTTCTTCCTTTTCTTCCTCCTCCTCTTCCTCTTTCCCCTCATCTTTCTACTCCTCTTTCTTCTTATCTTCTTCCTCTTTCTTATTCTCTTCCTCCTATTTCTTTCTCCTCCTCCTCTTTCTCCTTCTCCTTTTCCTTCACCCTTCTCCTTTTCCTCCTCCTCTTTCTTCTTCTCTTCCTCCTCTTCTTTCTCTTTCTCCTTCTCATCCTCTTTTTCCTTCTCTTCTTCCTCTCCTTTCTCCTTCTCCTGTCCATTCATCCTTCTCCTCTTCTTCCTTCACCCTTCTCCTTCTCCTCCTCCTCCTCTTCCTCCCCCAGGACCCTAAGCCCCATCTCTTTCCCTCAGTCTTCTCACCCTTCCAGTCTTCTCACCCACTTTTCATTCACCTTTCTCCCAATACACCCTGCCTCCTCCCTCTCCCCCCTTCACCCTTCCAAAACCTGCTTCATCACCCTTCTCTCCATTCATAGCACTCTTCCCCCATCCTTACGTCACCCTTCCCCCCCCCGTCCCTCCCTCCCTCATATCCTTTCCCTTCCCTCTCTCACACCCTTCATGCTCGTTCCATCACCCTATTTCTTTAACCTTCCCGTAGCACCCTTGAGGACCCTCCCTCCCCTATCCATATCACCCTTAAGCACTCTTACCTTCCTCATCTCACCCTCCCCCCCTTCCTCCCTTTTGTCCCTTGCCCTCCCCCCCCCCTCACCTCCTCCCTCCCTCTTCCCGTCTCGCAGAAATACGTGGATTGCCTCTTGACAAATCCTTTTCTGTACTGATTGGTACTTTTTCTTGTACACTGGTTACCGTCAGGCGATTTTATTCAGTTACACATAACACACGTCGGCAGTGAGTCCCCAATCACGCTGACAGTTTCAAGAAATGTCAGCAATATAGTGAGGCTGACTGACTGACGACTCAACACGGGGTGCTCTAAGGAACAGTGCTGACAACTCAGCACAGAGGAAGTCAGGAACTGAAGCTGATGCTGACTGAGGACACTCAAGGTTTGCTGACGGCTTTCAAAAAGTACACACCCGAAGTCCCTATTTTTTTTTTTTTTTTTTTTTTTTTCACCCTAACAGAATCGTACCACATGTCCGTTGTAATAACAATTTTCTTTTCACTTACGAAGCTGACAACCGGCGACTACTCCCTTTTCCTGATGATCAATGACACTGAAAAGTACCCACACTAATACAACACAGACATGTCCACCGTTTCTTCCCGGAGAGCTCTACGAGAGGACTTGAGGGGGGAGATCCTGGTTACCACGGGGCCGCGGTTATTTGTATGAAATTGGAGGCTGCATCTTTTATCTGTACGTATGTTCATTTATCTTAATCATCATTATCATCAATATCACCAATATTAACGGTATGATCGTTACTACTATCATCATCGTTACTATCATTATCACTACTTCTACAATTATTACCATTATTATTACTATCATTATAATCATTGTTATAACCATTATTAATATCATTATCATTTCTAAATTCGTTATGAACCGAAAGTTCTTTTGTTGGCATTCTTTGTCTTTGCAATCCATTGCAATGTAATGAATTCTAAAAATTTGCTGAAGTTTGGCAATTCATCCTAATGAGTCAGCATTTCAGCATGGGAAGCTGGTGACTCAGCACTAAGGCTTCAGCAGACGCAGCTGGCGAGTCAGCAATCAGCAAGGATACAACGCTCAGAAAGAAAAAAAAGTTTTCAATAATTCGTCGACAATTGAGAACTCCCAAGGCGGAGGAAGAGACTCGAACACCTGTGATGGCTGACAAGGGTTCCACCTGTGTACACGTATGTGTATATACATACATACATACATACACACACGCACATACAGAGAGAGAGAGAGAGAAAGGAAAAAGGTAATAAAGGACATGGAAGAGAGGAGAGAAAAGAGAGAGGAGAGAGGAATCAGCAAAACGAAAAGACATCAAACAATGGAAATATTTTGTTAAGAGGAAGTAGAGAGAACAACGAGACTAGAGAGAGAGAAAGAGAGAGAGAGAGAGAGAGAGAGAGAGAGAGAGAGAGAGAGAGAGAGAGAGAGAGAGAGAGAGAGAGAGAGAGAGAGAGAGACTCCTCCCCACGGAGGAGTGGTGCCTGTTATATTATGTGAACGTTACTAGGACTATGGCGCCGAGGGAGTGAATGATGTTCAAGTGGGTCTGTTGGCTTTATTCTGGTTAGTACGAGTGTCGGCTTAGGCTGGGTCGGGCGGTCAGGCTCCAAGGAAACCTGACCACAAAGTTCACCACGTAAACCTTGGGACGCGCACCGCTGGGTTACAATTACAAAAGGGGACTGGGCCTGGTTACAAGACCAGACTGTTTATATGCACAGCCGAAGTACTCAAAAGTAGCGAAAGAAACAGCCTCACAGAAACATGGCTCGGCAAGGCCGAGGCTGTGCTTTCGTATGGATACAAATGCCTGTAGTACAGGCCCAATAAGGACTTAACCTTCACGTTAGTGATATGAGGTCGAAGGCATATGTGGGAGAGTTAGGGTTACCACAATGCCTGTCTTGCCAGGTGCCCCTCCGATAGGTCAGGAAATGGCATGAAGACAATAACGGAGAAGACGAAGAAGAAACCAGAAACAAGGCAAAGGAGACAAAGACAAAGACGAGGAAAAAAGAGGAAGAGGAAGAAGTGAGAAGATGAAGAAGGAGAAGAAGAGAAGTGTGTGTCTGTGTGTACATGTGTGTGCACGTATATATATATATATATATATATATATATATATATATATATATATATATATATATATATACACGCGCGCATGTGCAAGTGCGCATGGATAATGCTTTGTTCTCCTACACAAGTGTGAGACTTAAGTCTGTGAGACTGGAGGAAGACCACATAGTTGAAGTCCAAGGATTCCGTGGGTAACCAGAGGCGGAGAAACAGACAGCTGTCAAAGACAACAAGACTCTTCCGTACATGAAGACTAAACTTGTTCCTTGACTATGGCTCTTCGTGGAGGGTTCTTAGGCTGGGGGGGACGAGTTCGAAGAGCTTCCAGGTTGTGAGTACTGAGGGAGCTCGAAGAGCTTCCAGGTTGTGAGTGATGAGGGAGCTCGAAGAGCTTCCAGGTTGTGAGTACTGAGGGAGCTCGAAAAGCTTCCAGGTTGTGAGTACTGAGGGAGCTCGAAGAGCTTCCAGGTTGTGAGTACTGAGGGAGCTCGAAGAGCTTCCAGGTTGTGAGTACTGAGGGAGTCGAAGAGCTTCCAGGTTGTGAGTACTGAGGGAGTCGAAGAGCTTCCAGGTTGTAAGTACTGAGGGAGCTCGAAGAGCTTCCAGGTTGTGAGTACTGAGGGAGCTCGAAGAGCTTCCAGGTTGTGAGTACTGAGGGAGCTCGAAGAGCTTCCAGGTTGTGAGTACTGAGGGAGCTCGAAGAGCTTCCAGGTTGTGAGTACTGAGGGAGCTCGAAGAGCTTCCAGGTTGTGAGTACTGAGGGAGTCGAAGAGCTTCCAGGTTGTGAGTACTGAGGGAGCTCGAAGAGCTTCCAGGTTGTGAGTACTGAGGGAGCTCGAAGAGCTTCCAGGTTGTGAGTACTGAGGGAGTCGAAGAGCTTCCAGGTTGTGAGTACTGAGGGAGTCGAAGAGCTTCCAGGTTGTAAGTACTGAGGGAGCTCGAAGAGCTTCCAGGTTGTGAGTACTGAGGATGTCGAAGAGCTTCCAGGTTGTGAGTACTGAGGGAGCTCGAAGAGCTTCCAGGTTGTGAGTACTGAGGATGTCGAAGAGCTTCCAGGTTGTGAGTACTGAGGGAGCTCGAAGAGCTTCCAGGTTGTGAGTACTGAGGGAGTTCGAAGAGCTTCCAGGTTGTGAGTACCGAGGGCAGAAGAGGATGGAAAGGGGAGACAAGGAGGAGGATCGCTCTTACAGAGAAGTAAAATATCATTTCAAAGGTAAGAGGTAATGAGCGGGACTGAATGTTAATGAATTAAATTTTGAGGGAACGAGAAAGAGGTGCCTTGGTCTTCGGGTCCAGATGCGTCCAATTAATTATTATTATTATTATTTTTTTTTTTCTTAATCTGAATCTGAAACGGTGTCTCTGGGTATGGACCGTTTATTTATCCTTTTATCTATTTATCAATGTTTATTTATTTATTCATTCGTTCATTAATCTATTCATTTACTTGTCTTCTATTTATCTATTATTTTCATTTATTCATTTATTTGTTCTCGGTATGCTAATGAAAAACTTTTGCGCATTTATTAATTCATTCATTTATCTGTTCATTTACTTATCATCTGTTAATCTATTTTTTCATTTACTAATCTATTTCTTCATCTAAGACAACGTCTTATCTTTTTATCTATTTTTTCCCTCATTCATTTCTTCATAAGAACATAAGAACATAAGACTTATCTTACGTAACAAGCACCCTCGTTTGGGATGGTGGGATTAGGGAGTTTGTGTGGGAGGGAGGGAAGATATATATATATATATATATATATATATATATATATATAAATATATATATATATATATATATATTTTTTTTTTTTTTTTTTTTTTTTTTTTGTGTGTGTGTGTGAAATATCACTTCCAGAGGCTTTGAGCCCGTGCGGTGGTGTTTATGGGTTTATGGATAGTGTAGCTGGTCAGTGGGATGGTGTAGCTAGTCAGAGGAGCATAGGGGGCAGTGAAAAAGAGAGGCTACATCTGTCAGAGCGGCGGCGGACGCTCTAGTAGCTGACGGAGGCTTGAAAGGTTTGTTGACATGATCCCATGACTCAACAGCTGATGTCATCAAATATTGCCATATGGGGCAATAGGCAACCCCCAAGGACCACCGTTACATATATACATATTGTGATGTGTAAAATGAGCTGTGTGATTAAGTGATGTCTGTATACAAACCATGAGGAATGTGTGTGTGTGTATATGTGTGTGTGTGTGTGATTCACCATGGTCTTGGATCACGTGCTGGACTCGTGATCGAGAGCTATTTCCCTCTCGAAAGAGAGCTGAGCCCATATATGACCGATCTATGGGTACTGCTATGACTTAACACGCACCCACCCAACCAATTACCCACCCACGAGAGTTGGAGTAACGACTCTCAGCGCAGATACTGAAATTATTTCAGCCCTGGGCAGGATTCGAACCAGGACCGCGGTAGTAGCAGCCGGGAACTCTACCACCACGCCATCGACTCGTGTGTGTGTGTGTGTGTGTGTGTGTGTGTGTGTGTGTGTGTGTGTGTGTGTGTGTGTGTGTGTGATTCACCATGGTCTTGGATCATGTGTTGGACTCGTGATCGACAGCTATTTACCTCCCAGAAGAGAGCTCAGAGCCCGTATATGACCGATCTATGGGTAATGCTGTAACCTTACACACACACACACACACACACACACACACACACACACACACACACACACACACACACACACACACACACACACACACAACAACAACTCTCCGCCCACGAGAGTTGGAGTAATGACTCTCAGCGCAGCGATACTGAAATTATTTCAGCCCTGGGCAGGATTCGAACCAGGACCGCGGTAGTAGCAGCCGGAAACTCTACCACCGCGCCATCGAGTCGTGTGTGTGTGTGTGTGTGTGTGTGTGTGTGTGTGTGTGTGTGTGTGTGTGTGTGTGTGTGTGTGTGTGTGTGTGTGTGTGTGTGTGTGTGAGTGCGTACGTGTTTGTGTGTGTTTAAGCATGCAAGCGTGCGTGTTTGTGTAACTTAACCTTCACAAAACCAACTTTGCACTAAACCCGATGATCTACATCTTTGGTTCCGCACAAACAACAAAATCTCGTAATTCCTTTCCACGAGTTTAGTCAATCCTGAACATTAGTCTGCATGCTAGTTACATACACCTACGTTAACTCCCAAAGATAACCTACTTTACGTTTTCTATTCGGGTTAACATTGGGGGACCTACTTTACGTTTTCTATTCCAGTTAACACCGGGGAAAGGACTTTAACCAACTTAGGACCGAGGCTTTATGCTCACGCGACTAAAGTCTAAATTCTTTGTCTGGATTTCTGTTAGGCTTTATCAGTTTACTATTGCTAAACCTTTTTCCAACACAAAGAATATGTTTCAGAAAGTCATGCACATGAAAGCCGAAAGCCTATCTACGTTCTAGTTCGCAAGTTCAGTCGTATCAATTACACGAAATCGTTTCGAAAAGGCAAAACCAAAGAGGCTATGCTTCTGTGTGTGTGTGTGTGTGTGTGTGTGTGTGTGTGTGTGTGTGTGTGTGTGTGTGTGTGTGTGTGTGTGTGTGTGTGTGTGTGTGTGTATTCACCTCGGATCTGCTGCAGTCTCTGTCGAGACAGCCAGACACCACCCTACGGCAGTGAGCTCAGTGTGTGTGTGTGTGTGTGTGTGTGTGTGTGTGTGTGTGTGTGTGTGTGTGTGTGTGTGTGTGTGTGTGTGTGTGTGTGTGTGTGTGTGTGTGTGCGAGCGCACATGCACCTGAGAATCCTTTCCTACATTCCCTTTAGGATTTTCATTTGCATTGTATCGCCAGAACAACCGATATGAAAAAAAAAACATTTTTTCAATACATTTGCTCAACATCTGGCCTATTTTCCGCCCACGAAGGTTCCCTGAAATAAATCGCCTGATGGTAGCCAGAATAAAAATGTTAATTCGTGAAAAGTAGTTTCACTGTCAACAGCATCAAGTGAATGGAAATATACGGATCCAACATTACCAATATTCACACACACACACACACACACACACACACACACACACACACACACACACACACACACACACACACACACACACACACACACACACACACACACACACACACACACACACACACAAACACACACACGGATCACTATGAGCATAGCTCTTTTCCCGCAAAATACAACTAGG
Organism: Oratosquilla oratoria; assembly: GCF_046742065.1. Taxonomy (NCBI): domain Eukaryota; kingdom Metazoa; phylum Arthropoda; class Malacostraca; order Stomatopoda; family Squillidae; genus Oratosquilla; species Oratosquilla oratoria. The sequence goes on along the minus strand of NC_134813.1, from coordinate 39,052,190 downwards.
TAAATACACACACACACACACACACACACACACACACACACACACACGCACGTACACATTCACGAATGCACAGAACTTAATATACAAACACACATTTACAGAAACCATGGAAATATAACGAAAGAGAGAACGAGCGCACCGGCATCAGAGGTCAACCGAGGTCGCCGCTCGCGTGACGTCACATGACCTGAGCCGCTCCTCTTCAAGGTCTCCGGCCAGCAGCTCCGAAGAGCTGAGATAGGTGAGGAGCCTACGCCGGGAGGCGCTGAGTAGCTGATTTGGGGACTGGTGGGGCGGGTACGTCTCTGCTGGAAATCGGAGGGGAGTGCGAGACTCGAACTCGTGACTAAGAATATCCGAGATCCACACAAATGCTGAATAGGCTATGGGATGTCTTGTGCTTAACAGATAAATAAAGAAAAATAATATAAAATATTGGTGAATTCACATAAAGTAACATACTTTGCCAAGATTATAAAAAAAAAACGAGTAACAAAAAATCGCATAAAAATTTGGTCATTCATTTAAGAGCTTTGCAATGTACACACAGTCATTAAAACATTTAATCTTCTCTTCACTGCCCATGGGGATTTTCTTAGATTAAAACAAATCCTCTGCCTTGTTTGCTCCTCACGGGAACCAATCCTGTATTACAAAAGCACGTGACACGAAAATGTCACGTGGACCAAATATGACGTCATTGGACACGTCACGTGAGAGATGACGTCATAGCGAGTGACAACTCGGTCGTTTGTGGTCTAAGTGTTTACCAGCGTGGCAGGGGGGGAGAGGGGGAGGCAAGAGCTCTAAACACGATTCCTGAGTGTTTATTTGGCGGACGGGGAAGAGGGGAGGGGGAGGGGGGAGGGGGGTAAACACTTCACGAAGGAGCCCTTACGCTTTCATGGGGGAAAGGGGGGAAAGGTGGGGAGATGGGAGAGTGTTGATGACAGAAGCTAGGATAGGGAGGATGAAGGCTTATGAGGTTAGGGATGAAGTTTAGGATTTGGGATCAGAGTTGGATATCAAGGTTGGGGAGGTGGACAGGTTATAGGGATAGAGGTTAGGGTTAGGGAGTGGGGTTTGGGATGGGGTTGTGATTGGGATGAGGATAGGAAGATTATGCAAGGGATAGGGTCGGGGTATAAGCGAAGTAAAAGAATATTAGTTGAAAATGTGCTTCTTCAGAAAGTAGGTATAATAAAGTAGATGAGGCAACTGGATGAAGATATTGTTAGCACGCACGCACACACACACACACACACACACACACACACACACACACACACACACACACACACACACACACACACACGAGCATAGCTCCCCTTCCCGCAAAATACAACTAGGTAAATACACACACACACACACACACACACACACACACACACACACACACACACACACACACACACACACAAAGGGGGCATGAAAAGAAACTCAAAAAGGATATAGAAGAGATCTGAAAAAAAAACACTGACACCTGTCTTTTGACAACTATGAAGTCAGTGTGTTACCGTCCCCTGGTTTACACACACACACACACACACACACACACACACACACACACACACACACACACACATACATACACACACACAAAATGAGCTCTGAGCTCGCTGACGTAGGGTGGTGTCTGGCTGTCTCGACAGAGGCTGCAGCAGATCCGAGGTGAATACACACACACACACAAAGGGGGCATGAAAAGGAACTCAAAAAGGATAGTTATAGAAGAGATCTGAAAAAAAGTTTTCCACACAGAGTGGTGGATGACTGGAACAAATTGGACGAAACAATAGTGTGTGTAACACCATAAAAGAATTTAAGGACAAACTAGATGTTGCGAGATACAAAGACGGGTTACTACGAGCATGGCTCCCCTTCCCGTATAATACAACTAGGTAAATGAATACACACATACACACACCTCGTGGCGCGGTTGGTAGAGTCCCCGACTGTCACTACGGCGGTCCGGGTTCGAATCCCTCCCAGGGCTGAAATAATTTCAGTATCGCTGCGCTTAGAGTCGTTACTCCAACTCTCGTGGGCGGGGAGTTGGGAGTGTGTGCGCGTGTAAGGTCACAGCATTACATATAAATCGGTCATACGAGCTCTGAGCTCTCTTCCGGGAGGGAAATAGCTGTCGTTCACGGGTCCAGCACGTGATCCAAAGACCATGGTGAATACACACACACACACACACAAACAACTTAAGCTTTATGCTGAATCTTGACGCAGGTGGGAAACACATCTAATGGCGTTCCAAGAAATTCCAGCCTCGTTTCAAATGTCGAAAGTCTAAAACCCTTTTCAGGGTGAAAGAAGAGGAACAGAAGGTAATGGTTCCTGTCAAAAATAATATCTGAGCTTAGGTGATTTTTTTCACTGGAACAAATACTCAAAGATTATTGTTTTCCAGTTAGACTTTAACTGCATTAGATCGATTGCCTGGAATCCAGTCGCGATGTATGGAAAGAAGGTAAAGGGTTATGATGTCTGCTGGATGTTTGCTCTGTGTTGATTTTATTTTTTTTCCACTGGAACAAATACTCAAAGATTATTGTTTTCCAGTTAGACTTTAACTGCATTAGATCGATTGCCTGGAATCCAGTCGCGATGTATGGAAAGAAGGTAAAGGGTTATGATGTCTGCTGGATGTTTGCTGTGTGTTGGTGACACGTTGCTGACGTTCTTTTACTATGGATAGAGAAGTAAACAATGTTTGTTTACACGTGGTGTCTGTGGCTACGACGTCTGTGGTGTTGGAAACGACAAAGGAGAACGTTTTTCGATTTCATATTCGTCTCAATACCACAAGACCTGACAGCCAAGTTCCTGCAGTGAGGACTCAGGTTCCCCAATCCCCGTCCAGAGGCCCCCCCCCCCAGGCCTCCCGTGGGTGGGCGGGTGTGACCTGGAGACTCCGGGGGAGGGCGGGGGGGCGGCGTGACGTGACGCCCACGACAGCTACTCCATTTCATGCCACTTTGGGAGCTTCTGGGACTTCTGTCTCCTGCCACGTCAGAAGGAACCAAGTCTCAGAGGTCTTCTTCCGAAGTCCCTCGTATCTCGATCTATATATATCTTTCTAAATCTATAGCTATCTCAGTTTAGACCGGAATGTAGGAAGCTCTTACCCGTATCTATATAACTGTACCTATAGGCATAGTATAATCTATATCTGACTATAAGCATAGTAAAAGACTTGTGCATAGCATAGTTATATAACCTCTCAGAGCTCCCTTAGTAGTGGTGGCAACTGTACACATGGACAATAGTGTACCATTCCCTCTATAGATTGAGGGATGGTCCACTTAGAATAGATTGAAAGGAATATATTATTTTATGGTCTATTTGGCCTTGCATTCGAAACAGGCAAACATGGAAACACAAGTTTCCAGCAAGAACATAGACAAACACTGAACATAATGTTAACACACACACACACACACACACACACACACACACACACACACACCTGAAAAAGAATAGCTTCCCACATAGAGTGATTGATGTCTGGAACAAACTAAACGGAGAAACAGTGAGTGTCAAAACTATACACGATTTTAAGAATAAACTGGATGCGGAGAGATACGAAAACGGGTCACTACGAGCATAGCTCTCGTCCCGTAAAATACAACTAGGTAAATACAACTTGGTAAATAAATATATACACACACACACACACACACACACAAATAAGGAAATGCAACCTAAGATGAAACCAGACATAAATGTAAAGCTGTGAATGATAATTGAAGATCAAGAGACAGAACTCCTACAGGCCTTGTTCTTTTCCGTGTGGGTTATTGACTGCACAAATTTTATGTAATCAATACACTAAGAGATTCTGGTAGCATTCCCTACGGACCAGAGTCACGTGGCTCTAGTTTTATGACTAGAGACATAGTCGTAGCTACTCAAGAATGTTGATCACTTAAAGTTTGCTATACCTTGTTTCTGTTCTCTTCCTCGATTTTCTCCTTTGCCGTCTCGACGACTTTATACCTATTCAGAGTACAGAAACGAGAGTTATCGGTAACCTGATACAAACTTGTTCCCCCAGAAGATAAATGTTTACTAATTTCCTATTCTTCTTGCTCACCGGGTGAACGAACAAGATCAAAGCAAGTTACCTAACCTGAACTTAAATTAAGGTCAAGCTTGTCTTCAGAAGTCTTGGGCCGTTTCGTAAACTCGCGAAGGGAAACTTGTGGTCGAAAAAATGTGACGCAAACTGACAGACATAGACAGACAAAGACTGACAGGCTGGCGTAGTGGATCGGAAGAGCAGGAGGTCAAATTCAGGAGAATTGAGGAATAGATTGAGGACGGAAGGAGTTCGTAGGTTATTCTGTTGAGGATTATCGAGTTATTTTCAACTTTTTTTTAACGCGTTTTGCTTCATGACAGGCATGGGATATGGTTCCGTCCTTCCTCTATCTCTCTACTCCAAAGACTAAAAATTTCTCCTAACCATCATTCTCCTTAAACCCTCTACCATCCATCCCTACAATTACAAAGGATTACAAAGGAGGAGCATGCCGACAAGAGACCTTTTGGTCCATAACTAGGTCGGATGGGGAAAAAATATATAATGACAAATAAATAAAAGAAAAATGAATAAAAATGATAATAATATAACTATAAATTGAACAAAATAAATAAATGCATAGGTATAGTTGAATAACAAACAGGTAAATAGTAAATAATAAATTGACAGATTAATGATAAATAGAAATCAAGCAAATGATAATAAACAAAAAAATAATAATAATAATAATCATTCTAATCCATCCCTGGTATTAGATTCATAAAAATCGTCTGATACCAGCCAGAATAAGAGTTAATAATTATTACCACAGAACAGGAGATGAAGAAGACACGTCTTTAGTAAATGAGGAGATTCTTCTGAACCAGAAGGACACGCGTGTCTTTTCTTGGCGTTTCTTGGGAAGAAATAGTCCTGGAAACT
>NC_134813.1:39032215-39037215 GCF_046742065.1 Oratosquilla oratoria | reverse complement strand
TATATACATTACATATATATACACACATATATATACATATATACATACATATACATATATATACACATATATATACACATTTATATATATACATATATACACATATATACATATACACATATATATATATATATATTCATATCTATATATATATATAGATATATATATACATATATACAAATATATATACATATATACATATACATACATATACATATATATATATACATATACATATATATATACATATACATATATATATACATATACATATATATATACATACATATATATATGCATATATATATAAATACATATAAATCTATATATCCATATATATATATATATATATACATATATATACATATACATATATATACATATATATACATATACATATATATACATATATATATATATATATATATATATATATATATATATACTGCCCTCACCTCTAGTCCTAGCCCGTCGCACGACCTTGTCGACTCAAAAGAGGCCCTATGGGGACACGCTTGCGCCCACCCGGCTGCGTCAGGTCGAACAAAGCTTCCTTGATGCTCACGGCTGGGACAAAGCTCCTTTGAAGAAACACACGTGCAGTACCCGGCTCCATCTACGAGGTCACCAAACTAGGTACGGACCGTGTCGGCCAACCTGCGCGACGTCCAGCCACGTGAGCCGCACAGGCGGTTGTAATGCACGTGCAGTGCAAGCACCTAATTTTCATCTTGGTGACTAAGCGACTTAAGAACGTTTTGTGTCTGGCCTCCCGGGCATCAACTAACCTCGCACCATTTAAGAACACGGGTCATGAACTGGCAAGGGTATATAAGCTGGACAGAATGGCCGGAGATTCAGATCGCCTCGTAGAATCACGTCGGAAACCTAGCTCGCTGCCTCCGTCATAGTTTCCTCCCCCTTCCCCGCAAACAGATTGCCTAGGAGCATCACGCCGCGAGCCTAGCTCGCTGCTTCCGTTGCAGTCTCCTCCCACATCCCTCGCAAGCAGATCCCCTCGGAGCATGACGCCTCGAGCCTAGCTTGCTGCTTCCGTTGCATTCTCCTCCCAAATAATCCACAAGCAAATCGCCTCAGAGAAACATGCTGCGAGCCTAGCTAGCTGCCTCCGTCGCAGTCTCTTCCTCCCCCCTCCCTCGCAAGCAGACCGTCTTGGGACAAGAATTGAAACTTGCCGTCTCCCTCCCCACTTTTCTCGCACTTAAAGCGAGCCATTACTATTTTAAAATAAAACCCACTACTCTCCATCAAAGTTTGCATTCTAGCCAGCCTAACATTTGGCCCCCAACATGGTGCCAGCCGATTACCTAACATTTGGCGCCCAACCTCTTTGTGTTTGTGTGTGTGTGTGTGTGTGTGTGTGTGTGTGTGTGTGTGTGTGTGTGTGTGTGTGTGTGCACGTGTGTGTGTGTATATGTGTGTGTGTGTTTTAAGAGGGTCACTCTACGTTCAGCAAGCCCACGGTTCATTCATCTTGGGCCTTCTTCCGAAAGAGTAGGAGGGAGGACTTACCAAACCTATTTATCCACAAAGACATCGCCAGGCGGCAGTAAGACCATACAGAACACATTTCCAAAAGCAGAGACGAGGGTGATGACTTTGAAGGAGAGAGAAGCTTATGGAGACAGCATCAGAGTGTTCATTCCTGGAAGGATCGAAGTCCATGTGGGCGAGCGTCAGGCTCTGGGGCTCAACACAGATCGCGTGACACCGCTGATCTGACCTCGTTTAACCCTGGGGACAGGAGACCTTTTGGTCCATAACTAGGTCGGATGCGAAAAATTATAATAATAAATAAATAAACATATAATATAAATAATAATAAATAAAATAAATAAATGGATAAGTGTAGTAAATAATAATTGACATATAATTAATAATAACTGTAAATCAAGCAAATGATAATAAACCGACAAATGATAACAAAACAAATAAACAAATAGTATAAAATAAATAAGCGGACACACTTGTATACACACAAACACACACAATTATTAATTATTAGATTATTGATTTCATTCTACTGACCACAACAATTCACAAGTGTAAATGACACCACCACACACGGAATCAGCTTGTTGGTGTAGCGGTTATCGTCCCACCCCCTCACTTTGAAGGTCAGAGATCGCGCCCCGCTCGGAGCACAAAAACTTTACAATCCCTGCAAGCCGTTACTGTCCCCTTTAAGCAAAGAGATGAGTGTGTAGTGTATGTAAGTGCTTGATACAAAGGTCCAAGTACGATATTAAGGTCTGCGTTTGATATCTTAATCCACAAAAGAACCTTAAATCCTTACAAACGACTAAGGTCAAAGGTCATCATATCCACAACCCTGCATTGACCTTACTTGACGTCCACGTCTATCCATTCTGTCGCCAGGCGATTTTATTCAACTGGGAGAACCACCCCAGCCCAGCCCACTGGATACTAAAGGGTTGGTTATGAGGTATAAAGGTCATTCCGAGGCGTAATGCAAAGTCTAGTACAGGAGTCCATGGGAGGCATCAGCGACCCGAAGACCGGAAGTGCTCCATGTATCCCTTAACTATATCATCATCATCCCGCGACCCTGGTAATCACGAACGTGATGGTGGTGACTGTGATGATAATGATAGTAGTGGCATTGGTATTGGTGGTGGTAATGGTAGTGGTACTGGTGGTGGTGGTGGAGGTCGTGGTGGTAGGTATAGTGGTGGTAGGGTTAGTGGTGGTAGGGGTAAGGGGTAGTGGTGGTAGGTATAGTGGTGGTGTTAAGGGTAATGGTGGTAGGGGTGGTAGGTATACCGATAGTGGTGGTGATGGTGGTAGTGGTGTTGGTGGTAGTGGTGTTGGTGGTAGTGGTGTTGGTGGTGTTGGTGATGGTGGTAGTGGTGGTGATGGTGGTAATGGTGATGTTAGTAGTGGTGGTGATGGTGGTAGTGGTGTTGGTGATGGTGGTAGTGGTGTTGGTGATGGTGGTAATGGTGTTGGTGATGGTGGTAGTGGTGGGGATGGTGGTAGTGATGGTGGTAATGGTGATGTTAGTAGTGGTGGTGATGGTGGTAGTGGTGTTGGTGATGGTGGTAGTGGTGTTGGTGATGGTGGTAGTGCTGGTGATGGTGGTAGTGGTGGTGATGGTGGTAATGGTGATGTTAGTAGTGGTGGTGATGGTGGTAGTGGTGTTGGTGATGGTGGTAGTGGTGTTGGTGATGGTGGTAGTGGTGTTGGTGATGGTGGTAGTGGTGTTGGTGATGGTGGTAGTGGTGGTGATGGTGGTAGTGGTGGTGATGGTGGTAATGGTGATGGTGGTAGTGGTGGTGATGGTGGTAGTGGTGGTGATGGTGGCAGTGGTGGTGATGGTGGCAGTGGTGGTGATGGTGGAAGTGGTGATGTTGGTAGTGGTGATGGTGGTAGTGGTGTTGGTGGTGGTGATGGTGGCAGTGGTAAAGCTTAGGACTGAACCCTACCGAAGAAGTTCAGAGTCCGCCCATGATGGGCGTGAACGATTCACAACTTCTGTCTCCAAAGGAAGAACGTCATCACTTCATCTATTTATCCTTTTCTTTACATATTCATCTATCCCCGCCACAGAGTGAATGCATTTTCTTTATCTTTTTTATTTTATTTTATTTTATCTTATTTTACTTTATATTCTTTTAGTACATGATATTTCATTCGCCTGATGGGATGGACTTCAGCATGAAGAAGATTCAGACCTACAAAGACTCTCTTACAGACAGGAAAGCGCTCCTCGAGACCACAAAAATCACTCACCCTGAGCCAGAATAAAATCTATAATGAATGACACAGCGTTGGGAGGCTTGCTGGCTGGACTGATGAGACAGTCACTGCTTGGATGAGAAGTCAGAAGTGGAGGTTGTTCGAGGTTGCCTGTTGGTGGAGCGAGTTCGTTGTCAAGGAATAATTACTACACTAAATTACCTTTTTCAGAAAGTTCTCTTTAGAAGGAAGCACCATTATAGCCCTCTCTTCGAGGAAGGAATTCGTGACGTTACACTGAGACCCTGTTCACATTAGCGGTTTCATCCGCCGCGGTTCAAACCGCCAGTGTGAACAGGGCCTGAGTCACACCACAGCGTTCCATAGGGTTACATGGCCAACACAGTATATTTCCTGCCTCTCACCTTCGAATAGGCGTGACGTCACGTCACAATGGGTAATTGCCACTCGCTAGGATGCATTCCGAGCGTCACTTCCTGTGATTTACCATCACGGTCTTGGATCATGTGGCGGACTCGTGATCGACAGCTACCCTTTGCCAATTTGAAGTTCCATGGCTCATTTGGACCCCTCTATGGGTAATGCTGTGACTTTACACATTTGCACATGAGTACAGACTTGGACAAAAATAATGAAATATCCACAGGATTCTATTATGTGAATACAGATTTCATTGTTGATTATTTCATATATTCTCCGATACAGTATTCACCTTAGCAGTATTCTTTTTACAGAAAATATGCAACAAAAAATCAGCAACAAAATCCACTTTTATGCAGTGAATGCTACTGAGTGGGTCAGGAAGTTGTCCATTTTTTAATAATGTCGGTGCAGATTTCCTAAACACTTTAAACCACGCTTAGTGAGCACTTTAAGATGCTTTCATCCGTTACAGAACCTTCCTCGTGACCAGCTTCTTAAATACGGTCCCTCAGCAAAATAAAATAGCCTAGAATTAGCCAGAATAAAATATGTAAAATGCGTCAATTATCAATTAATTTTTTTTCTGAAATTGCTGAAGAAGCAAAGCTCAGTGCTTCAATGTTTTTACAAGATGTAAGATAAATGAATAAACAAATAAAGAAATAAAATCAAAACAAGCAGGACTTCAGATATGTTACAAAATATCAAAGAGATGAAATCATACAAAAAAATGGTGAGATTACAGGTTTGTTACAAGACATAAAACACTAATTGTGCCTTTCTCAGGTCAGGCCAGGTCGGGTCAGGTCAGCCCAGGTACTGGGTCAGCATCCGCC
>NC_134813.1:39017215-39027215 GCF_046742065.1 Oratosquilla oratoria | reverse complement strand
AAGAAAAGATGAAAAGAGGGGATATTTTGATATGCAGACAAAAGAAAGAGGAAAAGAGAGAGTATATTTTGATATGCAAAGAAAAGATGAAAAGAGAGTGGATATTTTGATATGCAGACAAAAGAAAGTGGAAAAGAGAGGGGATATTTTGATATGCACACAAAGGAAAGAGGAAAAGAGAGGGGATATTTTGATATACAAAGAAAAGATGAAAAGAGAGGGGATATTTTGATATGCAGACAAAAGAGGAAAAGAGACGGGATATTTTCATATGCAGACAAAGGAAAGAGGAAAAGAGAGGGGAAAGGAGAGGGGGAACGAGAGAGAAAAAAAGAGAGGAACAAAAGGGGGTGAATGAGAGGAGGAGAGACGACAATGGGGAAAGGACCCGAGTTCAAGAATTCATGCCGTTGAATACTTGTACATTTGTATCTACATACATACAAATACCAAAGGCTTTTTCCCCCTACACGGGGGGTAGCCAAAAAGAAAAAGGCATAGAAACCACTCCCACCCATTCCATTTCCTATATATTCCACTCCTCTCCACCCTCCTCCCTCCCCCTTATCTTGGCACCTCCTGGATGACGGGTCATCCCTGCATCCTGTCCACTGCCCTGGGTCAGAAACGTGTCGCAAGACACATTTGTATCCAGAGACGAATATTTTCTTACTTTAGTGACACCAGTAAATTACCCATATGGAAAAACCTGAAATATACCTGAACCCGATAATGATGATAATAATACTAATACTAATACTAATGATAATTTGGATAACGACTTAAACGATATTGGTTATTATTTCTCAAATTATTATTTTACTTTGTTTTATTTGCATCTCTGGCTGTTTGATTACCTTTATATTTATCTATTTGCCAATGGACTGTCAGCATTAATGTATGTAACCCATATCACACATGATTGTTAATATACATACACACACACAATTATATATATATATATATATATATATATATATATATATATATATATATATATATATATGTGTGTGTGTGTGTGTGTGTGTGTGTGTGTGTGTGTGTGTGTGTGTGTGTGTGTGTGTGTGTGTGTGTGTGTGTGTGTGTTAAAACCACTTGGAAATAAAATGAAAGGTGACCGAACGTTTTCGTCTACTTGAAAATTAAATGTCTTAAATAGACAAAAACGTTCGGTCACCTTTCATCTTATTTTCCAAGTGGTTTTATTACACATTTTGATTATCTCGTGTTTTTGTTATATATTTTCATATATATATATATATATATATATATATATATATATATATATATATATATATATATATATATATATATATACATATACATCAACCACAATTCACTTTAATTCTAAGCCATCAACGTCGAGGAACTCGATGGGGGCATACATGCAAAAATTGATCCGTAGTCTAGCTAAGGACTCGAACCCCTGCTAACACGTAACAAGTGACCAGTGACTAACCCATTGCGCTATCCAAACTGTTGTTGTCAGTTTTATGCCTTCCCAGGTAAAACGATTAGAGTTTGAAAATAAGTACTTCGACACTTTGCCAGCATGTAGAGAACTTGATTCACTTTTCTATCAATATTACAAGTATTTAATTAAATTTGCTAACATGTACTAAAAGTAAAAGAATTCAATTCACATATAATTAAGAAAAACGTCCGCCTATGACAACTTCGGTAGCAGAAACCAACAAGAGGATTCATGACGTCATTGTTGATGCATGAGGATTTACAGTACGACAATTTTTCCCATTTTTGATAATACAAAATATTACAAAGGAGGAGCATGCCGACAGGAGACCTTTTGGTCCATAACTAGGTCGGATGCGAAAAAGAATATATAATAATGATAAATAAACAAATAAAAAATTATAAAAGCATAGATAATAATAAACAAATTAAATATATGCATGGGTATAGTTAAATAATAAACAAACAGGAAAATAGTAAATAATAATAGACATAAATAATAAGTGAAAACCAAGCAAATAATAACAAACAAATAATACCAAACAAACAAATAATATAAAATAAATGGCAGCCATTACATCATCTTGCTTAGGTGTTAATACCGTACACCGAATCTCAAGGCATCACAATGGCAAGGAACTCGACCAATCAGGAACAAGGATTCCACCGTCATTCTAAATGGTGGGCGGGGCTTAGCCCTCCAGTTTAAACTGGACGTGGCAGGTTTTAACTGGAAATTGTATTAAGTTATGGTAAAACAACGCCAATAATCTTAACGTGTTTCTCGAGAGCTCAGTCTGAAAAGAAACGAGACGCGCAATCAAGTAACAGCTTCGTTCCAGTTTCTATTTATACCCAAGGAGGAAGAGGAGGAGGAGGAGGAAGTGGAGGAGGAGAAGGAAGTGGAGGAGGAGGAGGAAGTGGAGGAGTGGAGTGAGAAATATACAAACTGAATATAATTGAAGAGTGGAGACACAAAGAGAATGGAGCAATGGAAAGAATGGTAAAGGAAAGGAGGGAAGGAGGGATGAAGGAGGGAGGGATGGAAGGAGGAGAGAACTGAAGGAGGGAGGAGTAGAATGAGGAGAGAAGGAGGAGGAGGGAGGGAGGATGGAAAAGAGAAGGGATGGTAGGAAGAAGATATAAAGAGACGTAGAGAAAAAGAGGGTTTACGCCAGAATAAAAAAAAACGTGGAAACACACCTTAGATCTAAGTAGAACGACATGACGAGACTGGATTTAAAGTCAGGACTCACTAGCATTCCCAAGTCTCTCTCGCACTTATCTTTTTTATCTAAAAAAGTGTTATCTAAGCTATATCTACTTTCGGGGTTGTGTAGCCCTACGTTTAACACACTGCACTTTAAGGTATCGAAGTCCATTTGCCATTTCACCGACCATGGGAACAATTTGTTAAGATCTTCTTGCAGAATCTCGGCGTCTTCTCCTGACCTAATTAGGCATCCTATTTTAGAGTCACCCGCAAACTTACTAACATCATTACTAATCCCATTGTCTAAGTCGTTTATATACGTAATGAACAATACGGGACCCAAAACCGAGCCCTGGGGAACTCCACTAGAAGCACTCCCCTATTTGGATTTTACACTGTTTATGGTGACTCGCTCTTTTCTGTTACTGATCCAAGCTCTCATGCATTCAAACACTTTTCCTCCTATGGATTTATGTTGGACACATTTATATTTAAGGAAATAGGCAAGAACTGGTTTACTAATAGGGTGGTCAACGAATGGAATAGACTTAGTAACCATGTGATGAGCGCTGAAACTATCGGTTGTTTTAAGAAGAGGTTAGACAACTTTATGATGGGGATGATAGGTGCTAATGGAAATGGAACTGCCTAGTATAGGCCTTATGGTCCCTTGGAGTCTCGTTCATTCTTATGTTATTATGAGGGGTGGGCGGAGAGGAAGAAGAGATGGAGGGAGAAAAGGAAGAAATGGAGGGAGGGAGGGGAGGAAGGAAAGGAGGGAGGGAAGGAAGAATAGATGGTAAGGAAGAAATGGAGAGAAGGAAGGATGGAGGGAAGGAGGAAATTGAGGGAAGGAAGGAAGGAGGGAGGGAGGGAAGGAGAGAGGGAGGAAGGAAAGGAGGGAGGGAAGGGAGAAGAAGTGGTAAGAAACTGAGAGAAGGAAGGAGGGAGGGAGGGAGGAAAGAAATTGAGGGAAGGAAGGAGGGAGGGAATGGAGGGAGGGAAGGAAGGAATGGAGGGAGGGAAGGAAGGAATGGAGGGAAGGAAGAAATTGAGGGAGGGAAGAACTGGAAGGAAGGAAGGAGGGGGCAGGAGGTAGGGAAGAAAAACAGAAGGAGGGAGGGAGGGAGGGAGGGCAGGAAGCTGAAAGGGAGGGAGCGAGCGAGAGAAGGAGGGAGGGAGGGAGAGAGCGAGAGAGCCAACGAGAGAAGGGAGAAGAGAGGGGGAAGGAGGGAATGAAGGGGTAGGGTAATGAAGGAGGGAAGGAAGGAGGGAAAGAAGGAGGAAGGCGGGAAGGAATGAAGGAAAGGGGGAAGAAAAGCGGGAAGGAAGGAAGGAGGGAAGAAAAAAGGGAAGAAAGGAGGGAACAAAGAAGGAAAGAAAGGAGGGAAGGTAGGAGGGAGGGTAGGAAGGAATGAAGGAAGGGAGGAAGAGGGGAATGAAGGGAGGAAGAAGGAAAGGAAGGAGGAGGAAAGGAAGAAGGGGAGACTGGGAGGGGACAGAATAAAAATTAAATACAATAAAAGGGTGAAAGTATGAGAACAGAAGGAAACAAACTAAAACGAAAAACAAAAACAAAAAACACACACACACACACACCAATGGGGAGAGAGAGAGAGAGAGAGAGAGAGAGAGAGAGAGAGAGAGAGAGAGAGAGAGAGAGAGAGAGAAAGAATGGCCAGAGTTATGAGCTGGAGAAGAGAGACACATCCAGGATATGAAAAGGCGAAGGAAATGCAAAGAAGGAATAAAGAAGAGAGTGAGAACGGAGGAAGAGAGGGAGAACGGAGGGAGAGAGGGGGGACGGAGGGAGAGAGTGGGGACGGAGGGAGAGAGGGGGGACGGAGGGAGAGAGGGGGGAAAGGGAGAAGGAGGGAGGGAGAAAGAGAAGGAGAGAGAGAGAGGAATGGAAGGAGGTGAGAAATGAAGGGAGGGGAGGAAGAGGATGCAGAAGATGGGAGAGGGAGGCGAAGGCCAGAGGAGGGGAGGGGAAGAGAGGAGGAGGGAAGGGGGAGGGGAATAAGGAAGGAATGTATGGAGGCTGTAGCTAACAGTCGAAGAATAAAGGGGAGGAACGACGAGGAGAAGAGAGGAGGAGAGGAGGAGAGGAGGAGAGGAGGGAAAGGGAAGGAGGGAGAAATGGAGAAAATGGGGGAGGTGGGGGGAGGTAGGGAGAGAGGGAGGGAGAGGAATACCCGCTTTACTTCTACCAAGAGAGAATGTGTACATGTGTGCGTGTGTTGTGTGTGTATATATATATATATATATATATATATATATATATATATATATATATATATATGTGTGTATATATATATATATATATATATATATGTGTGTGTGTGTGTGTGTGTGTGTGTGTGTGTGTGTGTGTGTGTGTGTGTGTGTGTGTGTGTGTGTGTGTGTGTGTGTGTGTGTGTGTGTGTGTGTGTGTGTGTGTGTGTGTGTGTCTGTGTGTGTGTGCGGATGGGTGGGTGTGCGGATATGTGTGTGTGCATGTTTGTGTATGTGCACGTTTGTGTGTGCATTTTTGTATACATGTTTGTGTTCATGCATACATATGCACATGCACTCACATCCATCTATGTACGTGTGTGCTCGTACGTACATGTATGTTTACATACGTATACATAGTGGTACACCTTTCAGTTTTGCCGCCTCATTTGATAGCGCAGTAGCACTCAGTCCCCTCTCTTCCTCTCCATCCTCTCTCTTCCTCTCTCTCTCTCTCCCTCCTCTTCCTCTCTCCCTTGAAGGACTAAAAGTCCTCGAGGTCTGAGTCCGTGAGAATTCCTCCTCCTCCTCCTCCTCCTCTTCCTCCTCCTCTTCCTCGCCAATATAGCATTGAGTGCAAGACTGTGCTGGAAATAGGCAAAAATTGGTTTACCAATAGAACGATCAACGAATGGAATAGACTTAGTAACCATGTCGTGAGTGCTAAAACTATCGGTCGTTTTAGGAAACGGTTAGACAACTTTATGGATGGGAATGGCAGGTGGTCATGGACATGGAACTGCCTAGTGTAGGCCTTATGGTCTCTTGCAGACTCCTTCATTCTTATGTCCTTTCTAACTTGACGAGACAAGCTACAGAAAAGTAAGTAAATAAATTAATTAATATATAAATAATACAAAAAATAAATAATCAAATAAATCAACAAAATAAACATTTAAATATTAAATAAATAAATCCAATATACAAATCGGTCAATAAATATATTAATTAAAAAATAATTTAATACAAATATATAGCTAAACAACACTAATAAATACTCACGGATGTAAACAATATGTAATGAAATATAAAATGCTATGAAAACTTGAGTACATAAACACAAAAACACACAAATACATGAATATATTATTACTACACAATTACAAAAACACGTGAAAAATGGAAATATTCATACGTGGACGAATGAATAAATAACAAAATAAAATCACGAATATGTACTGAATATTAGAAACGAGCTTGCGTCACGAGGCTGAAAACGCAGGGATTTATAATTTGTGGACTTGTGAAATTTGCGGACCTTGTGGAATTTGCGGACTTACTGGATCTACGGAGTTTCTGAATTTGCGGACTTTGCAGAATTTGCGGATTTCATGAATTTGCGGATCAGGTGGTTAGGTTAGGTTGGGGTGTGGGGGAATTTTAGGGCTGGCTAGGTTAGGTTAGGTTTAGGTTAGGTTACATTAGGTTACGTTAGGTTATGTTAGGTTACGTTAGGTTAGGTTACGTTCGGCTAGGTTTAGGTTAGGTTAGGTTAGGTTAGGTTAGGTTTAGGTTAGGTTACGTTAGGTTACGTTAGGTTACGTTAGGTCACGTTAGGTTACGTTAGGTCATGTTAGGTTACGTTAGGTTAGGTTACGTTAGATTACGTTAGGTTAGGCGTCCATGTTTTGCTCTGAATTTTACTGACAGAATATCTACCAACAGATACGCTTTTATACTTGGCGCACCTAAAGATAAACGAATGAACAAACAAACAGAATAAACAAACAAAAAATAAAATTCAATTCCAGTCAGAGTTTTGGAGCGGGTGATCAATAGTTTAATTACGATTTGACAGTGAGGTAAAGAGAGAGGGAGAGAGGGAGAGAGAGAGAGAGAGAGAGAGAGAGAGAGAGAGAGAGAGAGAGAGAGAGAGAGAGAGAGAGAGAGAGAGAGAGGGGGAGAACAACTCTCTTGCAGGTTCATTTTCGCTAACGCCAGACGATTTTATTCAAGAAAGACTCTGGGTACATAGACGCATCGATGGATCAAGTCTGCTCTCCAAAATGAATAAAACCCTCTAGTGTTAGCCAAAACAAAGCCAGTAAAGCAACGTCACAGTGTAATACTGGCATAGAATATTCCTTGTGTGTTGTACATACGTGTTTGTAATATTGTTTATTTATCATTGTATATTTAATTTCAATTTTGTTTCATTACCCACGCGATACAACTGTGAACAGAGGAGGCACTGTGCAAAGTGACAGTTCCACCTTCTGGTACCATCGAATCGTGTGGTGGAGTTCTGGAGTGGAGGAAGTGTGGAAGTGTGGAGGTGGAGTGGACACGATACCAGGAGTGACCCAGATTTAGTGTGGTACCCGGGTGTGGTGATGCGAGCATGATGGTATGGGTACGATTCTACCAGTGTCGTGTTACAGACGTCATGGTATGTTGGTACAAGTGCTGTGGTAGATAGTGCATGTGTGGTATTATGATCCTGCGAGGCTGTTGTTGTTGTTTTTCTTTAGACCATTGTATCAGTGGATTGTGATACTAACAAGTACGAGTCCAGTGAACCACACACACACACACACACACACACACACACACACACACACACACACACACACACACACACACACACACAAACACAAAATAAAAAAATGCATTTTCAAAAGTCCGCCTGACGGCCTTCGCTCCATATATATTGTGTTTATGTGCACATAAGAACATAAGAATGAAAGAGACTGCAGGAGACCATAAGGCCTACACTAGCCAGTTCCATGTCTATTACCACCTGTCATCTCCATCCATAAAGTTGTAACCGTTTCTTACAACAACCGATATTTTCAGCGTTCACTACAGGGTTACTAAGTCTATCCCATTCGTTGACCACCCTATTAGTAAACCATTTCTTGCCTATTTCCTTCTTAAATCTAAATGCTCTGCAGTCTGTGAAAGTGTGTGTGTGTGTTCTATGTATAGCGTGCATAGCGGTAGAGTCGTGCTGTTACAAGCCTCGTGGAAATCTCGACGCTTGACAATAACACTTTAAAATTGTTATGAAGGGAAAAGGTCGGGACAAGCGGGACAAGTGCCCTCGTGGACAAGGGAGAAAGTGTCCTCGTGACGTCGTTAGAGGCGGAACCTGACGTAATCTGTTCCCTGAGACGGACAAGTGTTCCAGGTCATGGCCGGGTCATTCATCGTTTTCCAAATCACACACACACACACACACACACACACACACACACACACACACACACACACACACACACACACACACACACACACACACCGATACAAGAACAGTGTTATTCCATCCATTGTCCGCACAATAAACTCATTATAAATTTTAGACTAAGCATATCACTTATAATTACCATATTACACATAAAAGTACTCAATTGTATTATTGTCAGTGTATCACTGCTATCTCAATAAACCTATTATCATTATTATTATCATTACACACACACACACACAAAATGCTCCCCCCTCCCCCACCTCACTCCAAATCCTCATCCCCACACCCCCAAACATCACCCAGACCCATATCCAGCCTACCCTTCCAAACAGACCCAACTGTCACCAAAAAGTGTATTTGAAGAGAGAAATGTTCCTGTTCTATCCTTAAGAAAATAATCGTAGGTCTTCACCAGGGTTGCCTAAAAACTGTTTTACATGGATGCCAAAAGCTTCTTACTGAGATACATTTCCCTGTTGCTAATTTCACTCTTTTCATGGGTTAGTCCATGTGCATTTCCCAGTTGCTAATTTCACTCTTTTCCTCTTGGGGGAGTGGGGAGAGGTCACCTGAAGAATTGTCACCCCAGAACGCCCACACGAAGAATCGTCACCCCATGAGATCCCACCTGAAGAATTGTCACCCCAGCACACCGAATATCAGAAGTGGAATAAAGATTAGGTTAGGTTAAGTTAGGTTGAATGAGGGTTATGCTTATTGTCAACTTATGCAACCGAAGAATCGTAAACCCAGGATGGCCCACATGAAGAGTTGTCAACCTAGGATACCCCACATGAAGAATTGTCACCATAGGATAGCCCACATGAAGAACCGTCACCCCAGAACGCCCACATGAAGAACCGTCACCCCAGAACGCCCACATGAAGAATCGTCACCCCAGAACGCCCACATGAAGAATCGTCACCCCAGAACGCCCACATGAAGAACCGTCACCCCAGAACGCCCACATGAAGAATCGTCACCCCATGAGATCTCACCAGAAGAATTGTCACCCTGTCGAAGTCTGGGGTGACGATTCTTCATGTGATCCAATCATTACAATTAAACACACAAAGAAATGAATTAACAAGTAGATAAATAAACACACGAATGAATCAATGACATAATAAGATAAGAAAAATAAGACAAATAAGGCAAATAAACTTATAAATAAATAAAAAATATATGGACATTTTAACCTTCTCGCCAGCTCAGTCCCAACCACGACAACTAAATATATATATGAACAATCTTCCTAAAGCCAGGACACACTTATGAACGAGGTCCTGCCCCGTGTCGACCTCAACTTTCTGGCCCATCGTCTAATATTATACCACATTCTTGTTTTCTACTGTAGTGTTACTAGAATTTAAAACTACACTTTCATTTGTCCTTTGTGAGACTTTGTGTGGCGCGTGTTTATACTCAAGAGTATGTGTATCTGTGTGCGTGCGTGTGCGTGTGTGTGTGTGTGTGTGTGTGTGTGTGTGTGTGTGTGTGTGTGTGTGTGTGTGTATGTGTGTGTGTGTATTTCGGCAGCAATTTTTCTCTAATGCATACCTTATCATATGCGACTGAAATCTCAGCGTTGATGATCTTTTTCTGAAGACCAAAACTTCTTCTAAAAAGATGTTCCTTATCCCTATTCAAGGAATACAGGCATTTTTCGAAAGAGTGGGGCATGGAGACGAATAAAGTCGATTTACTAGCAGGGTGTTTCGTAAATCTTGTTACATTTTCAACTGACTACATAGGTTTTATTACAATGGTTATAAACACACACAAAAAAACACTGGGAAACGTCAATACAATACTAATAAACAACTAAATACAGTATATGGCGCTCCGTG
>NC_134813.1:39004715-39012215 GCF_046742065.1 Oratosquilla oratoria | reverse complement strand
GTTACCAACCTTGACCTCTGCCAATAAGCGCCTTCCCCGAAGAACAGCAATTACCAACTGCGGGTTCAATACTTTCCCTACGTTCTTTGGGTCCTCCTGTAGCTACAACTGCCGCCAGGTGATTTCATTCAGTGAGGAGATGAACCGGATCACATGAAGAATCGTCACCCCAGACTTCGACAGGGTGACAATTCTTCATGGGGGCGTTCTGGGGTGACAATTCTTCATCTGCGTGTTCTGGGGTGACAATTCTTCATGTGGGCGTTCTGGGGTGACAATTCCTCATGTGCGTGTTCTGGGGTGACGATTCTTCGTATGGGCGTTCTGGGGTGACAATTCTTCAGGTGGAATCCCATTGGGTGACGATGTGGGCGTTCTGGGGTGACAATTCTTCATGTGGGCGTTCTGGGGTGACAATTCTTCATGTGCGTGTTCTGGGGTGATAATTCTTCATATGGGCGCTCTGGGGTGATAATTCTTCAGGTGGGATCTCATGGGGTGACGATTCTTCATGTGGGCGTTCTGGGGTGACGATTCTTCAAGTGGCCGTTCTGGGGTGAGAATTCTTCATGCGACCCGATGAACCACATTTCAGACGCATCTCAATTAACTCTTCGATTATTTTTATTCCAGTTGTTGTCCGGCGATTTTCTTCAGATGAGGAAAAGTATCCCCTCCCCCTCCCACACAGCAGTGAATAAAATTGACATTTGCTCTGTGATTAAGCATGGGCGACCGCTTACAAGATTGGTTGATTGAAACTCTTTGTTTCTGAGTACATTTTTCGTTTGTACACTCTTGTACGACCTGTTTCCGACCACCTTCTTCGACGTTGGCACTTTTGTTTCTCCCACATGGTTAGCGCCAGGTGGCTATTACAAAGGTTTACAAAGGCGGAGCATGCCGACAGGAGACCTTTTGGTCCATAACTAGGTCGGATGCGAAAAAAATATATAATAATGAAAAAAATTATAATAATATAATAAATAAATGCATATAACTAAATAATAAACAGATAAATAATAAATAATAAATTGACATGAATAATAAATGAAAATCAAGCAAATAATAAACAGACAAATAATAAACAAATAATATAAAATATAAATATTTCATATTCATCTTCATGACGGGGAGGAGGGGAAGATTCATTCATAAGAACATAAGAATAAAGGAGACTGCAAGAGACCATAAGGCCTACACTAGGCAGTTCCGTATCTATCACCACCAGTCATCATCATTCCAATTGCATTATTGTCTTGAATTCCTTTATACAAACGGAGGAAGATCACACACCAGCCTGGTCGCCGTTGGTCGGAAACAGGTCGTAAGCTTAGGTCAGTCTTTGCAGTTTCTTTGCGTTTTAGTCCTGCGTGGCGTTTTCCCACGGCTTGTCCCTAGAGACGTCGTGAGCTGAATCATCATGTTGAGTCATTCATTTTCGCATCAAATTACTCAACAAGGCTGAGGCGCGTCTCAATGATGTAATAAGATGTTTTTGTCTTCCTTCGAGGTTTGGTGTTCTTCAAGAGAACCTACCAGATAAACATGGGGGGCGGGGCTTAGGAAGGAGCTTCTGGTTTTTAAAAAAAAAAAAAAAAAAAAAAAAAAAAAAATCTTAGAAGATGGCCACTATCCTTGTATGATTTATTCTATTTATTTTTGTAATATATTATATTTTATTTTATCTTATTTTATTTTATTTATTTGGTGGTCACATTATTTTGTGCATTTTAGGGAAACATCTAGCCGTTTCGGGTTAAATCCCACCTTGATTAATCCTTAGATATTGATGACCTTTTTTCCCGAAAATATTCTGGCTCTCCGGACGATTTCATACGCACACACACACACACACACACACACACACACACACACACACACACACACACAAAACAATACATGAATTTAAAAATAGTTTAGATAAAATGAGATATGAGGACGGGACACCACGAGCATAGCTCCCCTTCCCGTAAAATACAACTAGGTTAATACACACACACACACAAATATGTGAGAGGACAATGCGCTCTGGTGGGAGAAGGATTTCCCGGATGACCGGAGACCAGCCGATACGAGAAACCCCCGAGATCTTCATTCAAGACCGATTGGCTTATCGGATCCTCCCTCATATCCCTACAACACGGTAGAAAGGTTTTATTTCGGGGTATGACAGTTTTTTTTTTCACATTCGGTTTTTTTTGGGGGGGGGGGGGTAGGGAGGTGAGCTAACACCAACTTGAAAACAATCTAAATCGATCAAGAATCTTTTCCTCAGCTGCTCAGAACCGTTCCTCTTTGGAATAAAACCTCACAATGGTACGGAAAGTGTCTAATGGTTTGAAAACAATACTAATTAATAAGTTAATAAATAAATAAATAATAATAATAATAAAAATAATAATAATAATCATAATAATAATAACAACAACAACCTGCGGTCAGTGATTAAAGGAGATGGAGAGGAGGGATCACCGATTTAATGAAGCGGCCTTGCTGTGGCTGTGTTGTATCTTGCGACACTACTTCTGACCTAGGGCAATGGGCGAGATCCAGGGATGACCCGTCATCCAGGAGGAACCAAGATAAGAGAGTGGGAGGAGGGTAGATAGGAGTAGAGTATGTGGGGATAGAATGAGTGGGAGTGGAATTGATGTCTTTTTTTTTTTGGCTACCTCTCTTGTAAGGGGGAAAAGGCCTTTGGTGTATGTATGTATGTATGTATGTATGACCATCATCAGCACTACTACGACAATTATCATTATAATTTCAACAGCTTGCTTGTGAATAATCGATTGTGCAATTTTGTAGAAATACAAAAATATTAAATTGGAAGCCACAAGAAGGATCCCTGCACCCAACAATCATCATCACAATCATCATCATTATCGTTATAATTATCACCATTACTATCATCACAATAATCAATATAACCGTTATAGTTATCACATCCATTATTCAAATTATCATCAAAGCCCTCATCACCACCACCACAATCATCACCATCACCACCACCATCATCATCTTATCACCATCATCAATCATCGCCTTCACAATCACCATTCCCATAATCAAAACTACCATCACCCCCACCGCCTCCACCATCATCACCATCTCATCACCAACATCAATCATCGTCGTCACAATCATCATCACAATCCTCATTGTGGTGATCATGCAGCAACCACGGGTCGACCTCATCACCGCGGCGTGCCCCGGGGTCGCCACCTCGAGACGGTGCGTCATTGCGGTGTAGTGAACCCCGGCCCACCCCCAACGGCAGGTTCCAGGCCCGTGGAGGGTATTATCAATGTTCCAGGCTTATTCACGTGTTTCACTAAATTAAGTTAATTACCCTTCTCTCTCTCTCTCTCTCTCTCTCTCTCTCTCTCTCTCTCCCCAAAGATAGAAACACTGGTTATCAGTGATGAAATACAATTATACTTTTATTCTTTGCTGAATTATTACACACAAGCTTCTCTTCTAATTCAAGTTTGTGTATCATTTTGTTTTCGTGTTTTGTATCCTAACTAACGTCATTCTGTCTTCTGTTTTCTAAAAATCAGCCTTCGTTCGTTAAACTAATCTAATTCTAAAACTAATTTTTGTTGCTGCCGCCACCACCTCTTCCGTTTACATCCTCGGGAGGTTCTGATAACCTTGGGCCAAGTACAGAGTTCTTCTCGAATATAAATGTATACATACATGTGTACATACATACATGCACGCATAAATATGTGGAAGGGTGGTGAGCTAAACACAGAGAACAGTTGGAGTTTTATTCACTGACGTTTCGTCCTTACCAGGACATTCTCAAACACACACAACAGTTGGAGTTTTATTCACTGACGTTTCGTCCTTACCAGGACATTCTCAAAGTACTTTGAGAATGTCCTGGTAAGGACGAAACGTCACTGAATAGAACTCCAACTGTTCTCTGTGTTTAGCTCACCGCCCTTCCACTCATTTGTCTTCCATACTTCAAAATACATAAATATATTACATATATCCATACGTACATACACACATATAAACACTTATTCATCTATTCATTATATCTATATTTGTCATACAATATCCTCACGTTCCATCAACCAAACATCCAACAAATAATCATGCACATTTAGTGTATAATAAAATGAAAAATAAACAACAAAACAACAACAATAATAACCATAACAATAATAATAGCAATAATACAATGACAACGTTAGCAATGTCAAACCAAACCACTATTGCTCTCGACAGGCACTTATTAAGATTTCAATTTCATTACCACAAAAAAAATGCACCATATTTTACCATTATTTCATAAACATAATCCCATAAACATTTCATCAACCTTAATCAATTTATGGCACTTTGCAAAAATCATTCTATCCGTATTTTCCTCAGTCATGAAACTATGACAACGACCTCAAATGTCTCGGTGTGGTAATGTGCCACCCGCATTCAAGGGATAGTATACTAACGATGTGACGGGACAGAGGAGTTTTCATGGTCCAAGGGACCCGCCCCATCGCCCCAACAACCTCAAACATTGACTTCTATGTCCTGTAGACGTATCTACATACATTGTTATTCAAAAAAGACATACACACTGCCTAAACGTCAGTTTCGTCATATTTGGCCTTGTGTTACTAGTGTCCTGCGTCTAATACGAAGATGACTGAAACCTGTCTTTACGTAGAACGCTGACAATACGATGTTGTACTAGATTCATTCACGTGGTAAATCGTCGACATAGAGAAAGACGCCCATCCACAGCTTTCTATGGTATCAGATACCGTAGTACTTTTACGTGGAAGCGACTATACCTACAACGCTCTTTTACTACAGGACGCCCGAGGAAATGTTCTCCCTTTCTCTTTTTATAAAAGTATGAACGTATGTATTTACGTACTTATGTATGTATGTATGTATGTATGTATGTATGTATGTATGTATGTATGTATGTATTTATGTAAGTATCATGCTTCTCTTTGTCTCCCCATCTTTCATCTCTTTCTCTCGCTTTCTCATCTTAACCCTTCTCTCTCTACCACCCTTTCCCTCCCTCTCTTTCTTTGTCTTAAAGGTTATGTGCCCCTCGACAGCCTTACAATGGAAAAGCACCTGGATGCAAAACAAGAAAATATAATTTAATTATCATACCTTGCAAGGATATAATTAAATACGCAGCACACAAAAGCAAGTAGCGAGTGGGAACAAGTCCGCAAGCAGAGCAAGTAAGCAAGTACTCACCACGCGGAGCATGACCCAGCAAAAGGCAAAACAATTCATGGGTTGGCCTTAATTTCACAGTTTTATTTTTTTTAATATATCATTTATTTCTTTACGTGTGAAAAACTTTCAGATAAATGACTGTATTCATGTAATTTTTCTGGCTTATGCCTGGCGTTTATTTGTATTATCTATCTATTTATCAATTATATATTTATATTTCTTCATCTTATTTAATTTGTCTATTCGTTCATTTATTTACCTAATAAATCATTTATCTATCGATATATATTCTATTTATTTATTTATTCATGTACCTATGTACCTATTTTCATTTTCATTTATTTTCTTATTCTATTTCATCTTATCTTTTATTTTATTTACAATTTTTACTCTTATTTTTTGCAGAGTTCGGGACGGAGTGGGTCGATGAGTTAGCATCGAAGCTTTTATACTGGTTAGCGGCCGACTGTTCAGTCCAACTGAGGGCAGTTCACTATCGCGGTCACTGGCAGACATTAGGAATCGATCTCAGGTTCACGTAGTTAAGTTATGAGCGCGAAGCTCTATGCACCACGATGATTGACCACAGTCAGAATTATGTCACGATAAATCTGACAAGTATTACGTTCCGCTCCGTTACATTACGTTACGTTCCGCGTCACGTGACGGTATTTCCTGGCGTGACAAATCTATGACTATACGCGATACGGCTGATTTGCGTTATCTATATCTCCTATCGCGGAGCTTTTTGATACGAGCAAAACCTTTGTTCTACAGGTGGGAGGCTCGACACCTACAACTAAGGCCAACCACTAACGACAGCAACCTAAGCCCTTAGGCACCTAAGGACAACCTAAGGTCAGTAACCTAAGGCCTTCCAGGGCTTTTCCATAACCCAAGCGGGTTTCGACCTGTTTTCTCATGTACTCCCATTCTTATACATTGCTGTTTCTACATCTCGTTCCGGGTCGTTTCATCCCTGAATAAAATCGTTTGACATCCACTAACTACACTGATATATGGTTTGTGGACCCGACTGCGCAATCGTAGTCCATCTAGGAGGGCGTTTCCTAACCTTTCCCGAACCTAGCACTCTCAGTAGTCAGACGTAAGCAGGCCAGCAGCCCCTAACATCTTCTTACTAGAAGGATAAAGGAAAGTGCATGAATGCATCGCTTCCCAGCAACCTATATGGTTGATCTCAGACATCAGCATCCTTAAAGGGGTTTTACCGGCCCAGGCTGGGAAACGTTGATCTAAGCCGCAGTGGTTCCCAACCCCAGGGTCGCGACCCAAACTGGGGTCGCGAGGGTGTTTTTGAGGGTCGGCAGTGGGTCTTTTTAAAAAAAAAATTATTCAAGTTTCAAATGTATTTAAATTCATTGTGCTAGTAAATATAAACTGAACTATAAAAACGAAAGTTTATAAACATTATGCAAGTACGTAGAAATATAACATGAAATGGTTGAATTTATTATTACAATTAGGGTCGCGACTCCAGGCTAAGAGTGGATTTAGGGTCGCAGCCGAAAAAGGTTGGGAGACACTGATCTAAGGGGTGGGGTGGGGGTGGGGTGGGGGTGGGGTGTGGGGCAATAGTCCACAAGTTGACAACCGCTGCTATAGGCCATCATGAGTCTCCGAGGGTATACAGCACTGTTCCCCAACCCTGAGATCGCGACCCATATTAACACAGATACAAATAGATTTGTGGGGTCATATCATGAGGATCATATTGGGGGTCGCCTGAAGAAAAGGTTGGGAAACACTGGTATACAGGACCACTCTATCCACAAATTGGGTAATCACGTCTATCAAGCAAAACGCTGGGACCTGATGATGTGTTGCGTGAGACCAGAACGTGTATCCTACCGACAAACATTTTGTCGTTATTTTACGCAAGTCTTTATCTACTTTTTATCTACTCGTTTATCTACTCATCTAGCCACTTCTTGATAGACTTGTCTATCCATGTACTTATTCGTTTATTAGGTTATCCCTTTATTAGCTTATTTATTTGTATGTATATATTCCTTTATGCGTTTCTCAGTTCATTTATGCATCTGTTATGTCGTTTGTTTATTTGTTAACATCATTTGGGCAAAATGGCCACTTCCATCGACTTGGAATTTTTAGTAAACGTGAGAAATGACTTCCATATGATCCAAATCAAATTTGGAAGCGGTGGGGTGAAGATTAATACCAAAATCACCTAATTGGAAATTGGTATGTTATAACACATATGTAAAAGTTCACTATTAACCCACTATCGGA
>NC_134813.1:38972215-38997215 GCF_046742065.1 Oratosquilla oratoria | reverse complement strand
ACCAACGAAACTGGGAGGAGGAGGAGGAGGAGGAGGAGGAAGAGAAGGAGGAGGAGGAGGAGGAGGGAGGAGGAGGAGGAGGAGGAGGAGGAGGAGGAGGAGGAGGAGGAGGAAGAAGCGGGGGAGGGAGATGAGAAAGGAGGAGGGTAAAGATAAGGAGGAAACTGAGAAAAATTGTAGAGGAGAAGGAGGAGGAGGAGGAGGAAGAGGAGGAAGAAGAAGGGGAGGAGGAGGAAGAGGAGGAGGAAGTGGGGTAGGAAGATGAGAAAGGAGGAGGATGAAAAGAATGAGGGAGCTATGACAAAAATGATGAGAAGAACAAGTGAAGAAGGAAGAGGAGAGAACGAAAGACGAGAAACAGAGGAAAGGATGGAAGATAAGGAGGAGGAGGAGAAGGGGGAAGGAGGCGGGGAAAGAGGAAGGGAAGAAGAGGAGAGGAAGAAGAAGAGAGGAGGGGAAGAGGAGGAGAGAAGAGGGACGGGATAGGTAGAGGAGGGGATGGGAGCGAAGGTGAGGGGAGAGGAGGAGAAGGGAGGGGAGGAGAGGGGTGGGGTGGGGGAGAGGAGGGGAGGAGAGGGGTGGGGAGGGGAGGGGGAAGGAAAGGGAGAGGGGGAAATGTCAATGGAAGAGAGATGAGGGATTAAAAATGTATCCGAGGGGCGGAGGGAGGGTGTGGCTGGTGATGGAAGAGGGTGGAGGGTGGAGGGTGGAGGAGGGTGGAGGGAGGGGGAGGAGGGGGAGTGTTTGTTAAGCGTGTGATGGAGGGAGGAGAGACAAAACTCCCGGAAAAAGAAAGTTTGTTCCTATGACACGACGAATGTGTTAGCCAGAACAAAATATATAAAGCACGTCACTGGAGAGAGAGAGAGAGAGAGAGAGAGAGAGAGAGAGAGAGAGAGAGAGAGAGAGAGAGAGAGAGAGAGAGAGAGAGAGAGAGAGAGAGAGAGAGAGAGAGAGAGAGGAGAGAGAGAGAGAGAGAGAGAGAGAGAGAGAGAGAGAGAGAGAGAGAGAGAGAGGGAGAGAGAGAGAGAGAGAGAGAGAGAGAGAGAGAGAGAGAGAGAGAGAGAGAGAGAGAGAGAGAGAGAGAGAGGGAGAGAGAGAGAGAGAGAGAGAGAGAGGTGAGAGAGAGACTGAGAAGAGAGACAAGAGAGACAGAGAAAAGAGAGAGGAAGGGAGAGGGAGGAGAAAGGGAGAGGGAGGAGAGAGGAGAGAGAAAGGAAAGAAGGAAAGAGGGAAAGCGAGAAAGAGAGAAAGAGAGAGAATCTGACCTCTGAAACCTGGTGGGACTTGTCACTCGATATGACACGAAACTGACACACACATCAGTGATACAACACCCGACACGACCGGGGCTGAGCTCCTGATATGACGTGATGTCTTAGCACCACGGGTAAAGGTGTTGTCTTCTGAATAGGAAAAGTGGTCTGTTATAACACGTGTGTCGATGGCTGTGATGAGAAGGTCGGGGTCAGGTCACGTGAATTTCAGGTCAGGTCACGTCTTGTTAGGTCACCTCAGGTCACGTCCTCCTGGGTCAAGTTAGACCGGATCAGGTCACCTTACGCCATGGTCACGTCACGTATGTAAGGTCACGTATGTAAGGTCACGTATGTAAGGTCACGTCTGTTAGGTCACGTCCCGTAAAAGGTCAAGGTTTTTTTTTTAATTAATCCGAACAAGCACAGATAAGATCGAAGTAGGTCACATCAAACGAGGTCAAGCTAAATCAGGGTCAGGTCAGGCGAACTCAGGTCAAGATAGGTCAGATCATACGGGGTCACGTTAAGTAGGGAAAAGGTCAGATGACGTCACACTAAAACGCGTTTTCGTTTCATATTTCGTCGGGGATTACCAGCGCTTCTGTCCTAAAAGACAATTCCGAGCCTAAAAGGTCAAATCACAGAAATGGCGAAGGAAAGACTGAAGGTGGTCGTTAGAGAGGAGGTATAATAGAGGTCAAAATTTATCATCATTCTTTTTGAGTGGAGATTAATTTCCAATTATGTAAAAAAAAAAAAATCAACATGACTTTAGTCCGTGGATATGTGACTAAATTCCGTAAAGAATGGATTGCATAAAGTTTATAAAGCAATAAAAACACAAGTAACGTGTGTTTTATAAATGCATGGTAACCACTTTAGAGAATAAACAAACGGAGCAGAGCGCTTTCGTATATTACACCTTCACATACGAAAGCGCTCTGCTCCGTTTGTTTATTTTCTAAAGTGGTTACCTTGCAAAGCTAATAAAGTGATGCTCCATGCAAGGTGGATATAAGAAGAGAAACGAGTGTTTGGGAGCGTGATTTTAAGGAAATATAAAGAGAAGAGAGAGAGAGGAAAAAGTACACGTAAAAAAACTGAAAAGAAGAAGAGAAGGGAAGAGAAAGAGCAAAGAAAAGAGTAGAAGGAAGACAAGGGCTGTGGTAAAACGACGACAGAGGAAGGAAGAGAGAGAGAGAGAGAGAGAGAGAGAGAGAGAGAGAGAGAGAGAGAGAGAGAGAGAGAGAGAGAGAGAGAGAGAGAGAGAGAGAGAGAGAGAGGGGGGGACGAAAGAGAGAGAGAGAGAAAGAGAGAGAGGGGAGAGAGAGAGAGAGAGGGAGGGGGAGAGAGGAAGACAGTGATAATAGAGAAAGAGAGAATAACAAACAAAATAGAGAGATAGAGAGAGAGAGAGAGAGAGAGAGGAGAGAGGAGAGGGGGGGGAGGAAAGAGAGAGAGAAAGAGAGAGAGGGGAGAGAGAGAAAGAGAGAGAAATAGAAGTGATAATAGAGAAAGAGAGAAGATTCTAGAAGAGAAAGAGAGAATAACAAACAAAATAGAGAAGAAGAAGAATGAAATGGTGAACATAAAACGGAAAGGCAGGGGAAAGGAGGAAAGGAACGTGGAGGCAAAGTGGAGTTACCTAGAGGAAAGGGGGAAAAGGAAGGAAGAAGGAGGAGGAGGAGAAGAGAATAGGGAAGATGGAGGGATGTGGAGGAAGGGAGAGAGGGAGAGAGGAAGAAGAAAGAAAAGGAGAAGAGAATAGGGAAGGTGGAGGGATGTTGAGGAAGGGAGAGAGGGAGAGAGGAAGAAGGAAGAGAAGAAGAGAATAGGGAAGAGGAAGAGAGGAAGAAGGAAGAGAAGAAGAGAGTAGGGAAGAGAGGGAGAGGGGAAGAGGGAAGACGAGGAAAAGAGAGTACGGAAGATGGAGGGGATGTGGAGGAAAGGAGAGAAGGAGAGAGGGAGAGAGGGAGAAGGATGATGAGATACGAATGTGCGCTCGTATTCCGGGCAAATCTCCCGATATCCGGAGGCAGCCACAGGTCTCATCCGGATTCTGCCCTTCCCCTGACAATGTCCACAGCCACCTCGACGCCTCCACAGCCACCTCAACGCCTCCAAAGCCACCTCGACGCCTCCAAAGCCACCCCAACGCCTCCAAAGCCACCTCAACGCCTCCAAAGCCACCTCAACGCCTCCACAGCCACCTGAACTTCTTCACAGTCACCTCAACCCCTCCACAGCCACCTCAACCCCTCCACAGCCACCTCAACGCCTCCAAAGCCATCTCAACGCCCCCACAGCCACCTCAACCCCTCCACAGCCACCTCAACGCCTCCACAGCCACCTCAACCCCTCCACAGCCACCTCAACCCCTCCACAGCCACCCCAACCCCTCCACAGCCACCTCAACCCCTCCACTGCCCCCTCAACCCCTTCGCAGCCACCTCAACTCCTCCACAGCCACTTCAATCCCTTCACAACCACCTCAACGCCTCCACAGCCACCTCAACCCCTTCACAACCACCTCAACGCCTCCACAGCCACCTCAACCCCTTCACAGCCACCTCAACCCCTTCACAGCCACCTCAACGCCTTCACAGCCACCTCAACGCCCCTCTCTCGTGGCCAGACCTTCCCCTCTTCCCGCTCCTGCCCTACCGCTCTTCCTCTCCACTTGAAGATACACACACGACCCGGCTCGTGCCGAGTTGTGTCAACAACGCTGCCGAGTTATGGACCGCCAGGCATGTGCCACAATCAGCACATTTGGGGAAACCATTCCCTGGTCACTATTAAGCACCATTACTCATTCTCTCCCTCTTTCTCCTCTCTCATTCCTCTTTTCCTTACTCCCTCCTCCTCTCTTTCTCTTCCTCACGCCCTCCGTCCCTCTTCCTCATTTCTTCCCTCTTTCTTTTGCTAACTCCATCCTCCTCTCTTTCTCTCCTTCACTCCCTCTCCCTCTTCCTCACTCCTCTCTTTTCCTTACTCTCTCCTCTCTTTCTCTCCCTCACGCCCTCCTTATCTCTTTCTCTCCCACACTCCCTCTTTTCCTCTCTTCCTCACTTCCTCCTTCCCGCTTTCTATTCCTCACTCCCTCCTCTCTTCCTCACTCCTCCTCCTCTCTTTCTCACTCCCTCCTTTTCCTCTCTTCCTCACTCCCTCCTTTCTTCTTCCTCTTCCTCACTCCCTCCTTCACTCTCTTCCTCACTCCTTCCTTTCCTCTTCCTCTTTCTTATAACTTCTCTTCCCTTTCCTCCTCGTTCCCCCTTCTTCTTCATCTTCTTATTCCTCCTCCTCCTGCCGCTGTTGCTCCTCTTCCTGCTCCTCCTCCTCATCCTTCCTCTTCCTTTTCCTCTTCTTCCTTCCTCCTCGTCGCCTCTCCACCTTTCCACTCTCCCATTCCACAAGATCCACATGCCAATCAAACCTCAACTTCTCTTCTTCCTTCTCCTCCTCCTCTTCACCCCTTCCTCCTCCTCCTCCTCTCTCCACCACCACCTAGCCCTTTCTCCCCTTCCTCCCCCACCTAAACGACATTTTACTTTTCCTTTTCACCAACAATTCTCCCTCGCCAACACTTCTCCCTCACTCTCACCCTCCATCACCCTCTTAAGGCCTTTCTCCATTCTTCTTCTCCACCAAAACCGGAAACTCTTTCCTTCTACTCACCTCCAACACTTCCCTCCATCTTCTCCCTCCATCATCACCAACGTTCTCCCTCCCTCCCTCTCTCCACCACTCAGTCTCTCCTTTCATCTTCCTGACCGATATCCGGTCTGTCATCTTCTTCCTCCAACGCCCTCAACAGCCTCTCCTCCTCCTCCTCCTCCTCCAACACTCACCAACACTCTCCATTCGCCCCCTTATCCCTTCCCCTTCACTTACCTCCTCCTCCTCCTCCTCTTCGTTTTCCACTAATCCTACTCTTATTCAAATTTTAATTCCATCATCATCATCATCATCATTTTCATCATCATCATTTTCATTATTTTCATCATCATCGTCTTCATCATAATCACCGTCATCATCGTCGTCATCGTCATCATCATCTTCAATATTATCTTCATCATCATCGTCATCATCGTCATCATCATCATCATCATCGTCATGATCATGATCATCCTCTTCCTCCTTCTTATATACTTCAATCTTTCAGCTCTTCTCCCTCCTACATCACACACACACACACACACACACACACACACACACACACACACACATGCACATACGCACGTACACTTATGTGTGCATATGTGTAGAAGCCAATTCGAGTTCTAGGCCCTTGACGAGGACGTCTCCTGAGTGTTCTAAGGTCGCTCGGCGCCTTCGAGGACGCCACAGTCGAAGGTCAGGAAAGGTCACACAAGTCACGTGATGTAACGTCACAGGTTATGATGTCAAATGTGACGTCATTATTTTCGTTATATTAGTGAATTATACTGCCGGCATATGTTTTATAAAGTCAATATTTTACGGACTTTAGTGGTACCCTTACGGATCAGAGTCACGCACCGTACCATTTTTTCCATGATTGGAAAAAAATAAATAGATAAATAAACAAATAAATAAATAAATACATAAATAAATAAATAAATACAATAAATGAGAATATATAAAATAAATAGATAAAAACAAATAAAATAGATAAATATAAGAAAAAAATCGTGATATAGAACATGACACATCACCAAAATAAAGCGATCACCAGCTGCGTTTCATCTAGCCAGCTGTCTCGTACCACACCAGCTGCCACTTCATCCAACCAGCTGAACACGTTCCAGCCACAGAATCAGATAGGCTCACCAGCTACAATACCAGCTGTCAAGATCTCCACCAGCTGTCCCCAGCCTACTTTCCCACCAGCTGTCTCCAGCCTACTTTCCCACCACCACCTGTCGTCTCCGGCCAAGGACGAGCCATACAACCAGCTGTACCCAGCTAGCGGCACCACCTGTGGCCTCCCGGACGGCGGTCGACAGCTGGTGCAGTCTGGAGCTCCGGACTTGGAGTAAGAACCGGGCGACCAGCATCCGGAGTTTGAAGGAGGTGGGAGGAGGTAAGTGGAGGGAGGAAGGAGGAGGTAGGAGAGAGGAGAAAGGAAGGAGGAGGTAGGAGGGAAGAGGGAGGAAGGAAGAGGTAGGAGGGAGGAGAAAGGAAGGAGGTAGGAGGGATGAAGGAGGAGGGAGGAGGGAAGAGGAAGGAGGAGGTAGGAGGGAGGAAGGAGGAGGTAGGAGGGAGGAAGGAGGAGGTAGGAGGGAGGAGAGAGGAGGGGGAGGAGAGAGGAGGAGGGAGGAGGGAGGAAGGAGGAGGGAGGGGAAAGGAGGGAGGAGAGACGGAGAAGGAGGAAGGAGGAGGGAGGAGGGAAGAGGGAGGAAGGAAAAGGGGCGGGGAAGGAGGGAGAGGAAAGGAGATAAGGGAAAGGAGGGAGGGAGAAGGAGGGAGGGAAGGATATAGGAAATAGGAAGGAGGTTGGAGGAGGGAGGGAGGAGTAGGGAGGGGGAGGGAAGAAGGAAGAGGAAAGAGATAGGAGGGAGGAGGGAGGGAGGGGAAAGGAGGGAGGAGAGAGGGAGAAGGAGGGAGGAAGAAGGAGAGAGGGGAAAGGATGGAGGAAGGAGGAAGAAGAAGGGAGGAGCCAGGGAGAAGTAGGGAGGTGAAGGAGAAGGGAGGAGGGAGGGGGAAGGATGGAGGGCAGAGCAAGGAGTTAGCATACAAGAAGAAGGAACAGGTAGGAACCAGTAGGGAGAAAAGATGGAAGAGAGAGAGAGAGAGAGAGAGAGAGAGAGAGAGAGAGAGAGAGAGAGAGAGAGAGAGAGAGAGAGAGAGAGAGAGAGAGAGAGAGAGAGAGAGAGAGAGAGAGAGAGGAGAAAAAGAAAGAGGGGAAAGAGAGGGAAAAAGAGAAAGAAACAGAAAAAGAGAGAGAGAGAAAAGATAGAGGCAGGAAGGAGGGAGGAAGGAAAAGAGAGGAGTTCACTGTGAGGACCCACTGATATAACAGACAGCGTCCGTTATTAAAGATCTTTGTAACCAAACGTAAACAAAACAACTCTTCCGTCACCTGGACAGGACCGATGGAAAACGCCCCGAATTCAGTGATTTGGGTCATCATGATCTCTGAGATACAATCAATACTGGGGCCTCGCGGGAAAGAGGGGGGAGAAGGGAGAGGGGGAGAAGGGAGAGGGGGAGAGGGGAGAGGGGCAGCAGGAGTGGGTAAACGGGAGAGGGGAGAGGGACAGCAAGAGGGGGAGAGGGGGGAGAGGGACAGCAGGAAGGGGGGTTAGGGGAGAGGGACAGCAGGGAGGGGGGAGAAGGGAGAGGGACAGCAGGAGGGGGGAGAAGGGAGAGGGACAGCAGTAAGGGGGGATTAGGGGAGAGGGACAGCAGGAGGGGGAGAGGGACAGCAGGAGGGGGAGAGAGGGGAGAGGGACAGCAGGAAGGGGGGTTAGGGGAGAGGGATAGCAGGAGTAGGTAAAGGGAAGAAGGGGGGAGGGGCAGCAGGAGGGGGGTAAAGGGGGGAGGGGCTTCTTTTGACGTCATCCCCACGACATCTAACGACACCATTAACGAGTGCCGGAGCAGAGAGCGCTAATGAGGCAATTAGAGTCATTGCAATTAAAGGCGTATCACTGTGTGTGTGTGTGTGTGTGTGTGTGTGTGTGTGTGTGTGTGTGTGTGTGTGTGTGTGTGTGTGTGTGTGTGTGTGTGTGTGTGTGTGTGTGCGTGTGTGTGCGCGCGTGTGAAGGGCAACGCAAGTACATGTGTAAGAGTGTGAGTCTACGTGTGTGTACGTTGTGTACATACATGCGTACATACATACATATGTGTACATACACTTACATACACATCTACCATCCCTTCAATCCTTCAACTGTACTATCCCAATCAATCCCCACTCCATCAAGTGATCAACGATAGTCTACCGAACGTTGTAGCCCTCTTGGCAGGACGTCAGAGAGGATCGGCTCCCCACCGCCCAACTCGATGCCCGTCAACGCTCACAACCCCATCTATGAGTGCTACCCCGAGGGGCTGACATTCGGTTTCTCATATCTCTCATTGTATGCATGTATGCACATATGTATGTATGTATGTATGTATGCATGTATGTACATGTGTGAATGTATGCATGCGTCTATGTACGCATTTATGTTCGTATGTTCAGATTAGGTTTGTTTAGGTTAGGTTAGGTTTGGTTAGGTTTGGTCTGATCAAGTAAGGTCATGTTAGATTAAGTTCAATAAGGTTAGGTCAGGTGAAGTTAGGTCAATTAAAGTCAGGTTAGATCAGATCAGGGCCGGTCAGGTTATGAAAACTCAGATCAAGGTCAAGTTAGGTCACGTTAGGTCAGGAAACTCACGTCTAAGGCTGATGTCACACGGGCGGTCTACCCGCCTGACCGCGGCGGGTGAGACGCATTTCCCCACTTGAAACCGCCGCGGCCAGCCCGCCTGGCTATGTCAGACGAGAGGTTTACATAGGAATTTACATAGGAATCAATATAAAGCGGTTCCGCGGCGGCTGACCCGCTTTGCACCCGCGGCGGCCAACCCGCTCGTCTGTCAGAGCCTTAACTGTTGCTACGGTAGACGCCTTTTCACATGCCACCCATTTCTTGATGCTCCTAATCGACGTCCCTCTATCGTGTTCCCTACGGCATCAACAGCGGCTAAGCTTATTCGTGTCTATCTCAATCTCAACTCTTTCACTCTTCTTCTGGATGTCGTCAGTTGATTTTATTTACCAGAGCGTCGAATGAGGAAAAGAAAGCTTTTATCAACCGCTGACTGATTAAACTGATTTAATTAATCAATTATCTAGTGTATGAACAAGTAGGTAAATAAATAAATATAAATGGAAAAGTGAAATACACAAATCGATAACAAATTAATATATGAATACATAAATAGAAGTAAATAATGAAATACATAAATGATAAATAAATAAAAATAAGTACATGTGAATATATAAAATACATAAATCGATAACCAATTAATACATAAACAGAATTACATAATGAATTACATAGACAAATACAACAAATAAACAAACAAAACAAACCGATAAAGAAAGAAACAACTAAATACACTTATAAATCAAAGTGATGAAGATAAAAAAAAAAAACATATAAATTAACAGCAACAATAAAAGAAAAATCGACGCCGCTGTATTGAAGGTGTCAAACGCCCGAGGAACCCCGGCAAGGATCACGCATGCACGCACGCACGCACGCACGCACGCCCTCAAGGCCGACCGGGCCCCGCGGCTATCAAGCACCAAAGGGCAAAGGTCGCCAGGCTCAACTCAGGGCATCAAGTACGCTGGCTTAGGGCCGATGACATCAAAGAAGGGAAGGGAGGGGGGAGGGGAGTGGGTAGGGGGAGGTGAGGAGAGGGGAGGGGAGGGGAGGGGAGGGGAGGGGAGAGGGGAGGGAGAGGGGAGGGGAGAGGGGAGGGAGAGGGGAGGAAGAGGGGAGGGGAGAAGGGAGGATGAAGGGAAGTAAGGGGGAGAGGAGAGGAGAAGCGGGAAGGGGGAGAAGGAAAGGGAGGGGAGGGAAGGGGAAGGGACAGGGGAGGGGACAGGGGAGGGGACAGGGGAGGGGATAAGGAAGGGGAGGGGACAGGGGAGGGGGAGGGGAGGGGAGAAGGAAGGGAAGGGGAGAGTGGTGGGAGGGCAGGGGGGAGGAAAGGGGGAGGGGAGGGGGGAGGGAAGGGGGTGGGGAGGAGGAGAAGTAAGGGGAGGGGGAGGGGAGGGGGAGGAGCGGGAAGGGAGAGAGGAGGGGAGGTAGGATGGAGGGGGAAACAATGGAGGAAGGAAGGTGGTATAGGAAAAGGGGTAAACGGATAGAAGGTAAAGGAAGGGAGGGAGTGGAAATGATGGAAAGGGAAGGGAAGGTATGGAAAGAAAAGGGAAGGAAGGGGAAGGGAGGGGATAGGAGGGAAGGAAAGGGAAAGGAGGGAGTGTTAGGGGAGGGGAGGGTAAGGGAGGGTAGGGGAGAGTAGGGAGAGGTGGGGAGGGAAAGATAGGAGAGGGAAGAGACGGAAAATAGACAAACAAATAAATACACAAAAAAAGTCATATTTGTTTTGTTATCATTTGTCCGTTTGTTTATTATTATTTGTTTGATTCTCATTTATTATTAGTTATGTCAATTTATCATTATTTACTATTTACCTGTTTATTATCTAACTATACCTATGCATTTATTTATTTTGTTTATTATTTTCATTATTATAGTTTTTATTTATTCATTTATATGTTTATCATTATTATGATTTTTTTTGCATCCGACCTAGATATGGACCAAAAGGTCTCCTGTCGGCATGCTCCGCCTTTGTAATCCTTTGTAATCAACTGATCGGCGCCTATTTCCCTCTGTAGCAGCTGTTGGCGGCGTCAGACGACTTTCTTCAGTTCCTGGCCGACCCCAGACCTCTCTTCGCGAGCGAGATCGAGAGCCGAGCTGCCGAGGAACATCAAAGGCCCGGAGGAGGGCAAAGGACATCCGCCGAAGACTCACGAAGAGACAAAATTGATCTGAAGAGGAAGACGAAATGGTATCCTTCTCCCTCCTCCATCCTCCTCCTCCTCTCATCCTCCTCCTCCTCCTCCTCCTCTCACCCTCCTCCTCCCCTTCCTCCGCCTCTTCTCTCGATCTCGGAAGAAACTTCCTCTTGATCTTCGAAACTACTTCGACCTCTGCACCCGGCCGTACCATCGGGATGTCTTCCTGCTCTTTCCTTCCTTCCTTCCTTCCTTCCTTCCTCTTTCTCCTCTCCTCCTTTTCTCTCTCTTCCTCATCATATTCACTATTACTACCTCTTCCTTCCTTCCCTCCTCTTTCCTTCCTTCCTTCCTCTTTCTCCTCTCCTCCTTTTCTCTCTCTTCCTCATCATATTCACTATTACTACCTCTTCCTTCCTTCCCTCCTCTTTCCTTCCTTTCTTCCTCTTTCTCTTCTTCATCAAATTCACTATTACTACCTCCTTCTTTCCTTCCCTCCTCTTTCTCTTCTCCTCTTCCCTCTCTTCTTCCTCAAATTCACCATTACTACCTCCTCCATTCTTCCTTTCCTTCCTTCTTTACCTCCTTTTCCCTTTTCTCCTCTTCTTCCTCCTCCTCCTCATCATCAGCATTATTCCATGACATTATTGTTCTTCATTTTTTCTTATTCTGCCTTCCCTTCTCACAAGGGAACAAAGGAACACAAAGGAAGAACAAAGAACAGCAGGCCTACTGCCCTAACGAGGCTGTTTGTGTTTACTATACTAAGCTACAGTTAAGAAAACAGGGCGATAGAAGATGAACTAACACTACTGCTACCACTATCCTATCCAATTGCATTTAAATGCCGAGTTGTCATATCTTTTATTGCAAGGGATAATACCACTCTTTCTCCCACACAGTAGCAGAAGCAGCAACATCGTAAGAACTATATTTTCATTTTTCCTCCTCCCATCATCATTATCTTCATCGCCATCATAATCATCTTCATCACGATCATTCATTAGCAACATCATAAACACCGTTTTCTCCTGCTCATTCCTACATTCCTCCTCCTCCTCCCTCTCCTCCACTTTCTCCACCTCCTCCTCCTCCTCCTCCCCTCCTTCTCCCTCTCCCTCTCTTCCTTCTCCATTTTCTCCACCACCTTCTCCTCCTCCGTCACTTCCTCCTCCCTCTCCTACCCCTCCTCATCCTCCCTCTCCTTCTCCTCCTCCTCCACTTTCTCCACCTCCTCCTTCACCGTCCCCTACTCCTCCGTATTTCCTTTTCCCTCTCCTCCTCCTCCCTCTCCTTCTCCACTTTCTCCACCACCTCCTCCTCCCCCGTCCCCTTCTCCTCCGTCCTTTCCTCCTCCTCCTCCCCTCCTTCTCCTCCCTCTCTTCCTTCTCCACTTTCTCCACCTCCTCCTCCCCGTCCCCTACTCCTCTGTCTCTTCCTCCTCCCTCTCCTCCTCCTCCACTTTCTCCATCTCCTCCACCTCCCCTTTCAACTCCTCCTCTCCTCCATCTCCCTCTCCTCCTTCTCCACTTTCTCCACCACCTCCTCCTTCCCCGTCCCCTCTTCTTCCGTCCTTTCCTCCTCCCTCTCCTCCTTCTCCTCCTCTTCTACCTCCTCCTCCTCCTTCTCCTCCATCTCCTCCTCCCTCTCCTCCTCCTCTTCCATCTTCTCCATCTCCCCTTTCTCGTCCTCCTCCCTCTCCCCCTCCTCCTCCTCCTCCTCTTCCTCTTTCTTAACCCTCACCCTTCTTTCATCGAGCAATCTTAACTTCTCCACGAGTGAGCTGTCTTGGGCCCTCCCATAGATCTCTCTGGAGAAAGAGAAAACATTTAGACTTTTGTCTCTTAGATTGATGCGAGTCTCCTTCTACGTCACTGTCTGGAAAGGGAAGAAGAGAAGTCGAGGATATGTGTGTTTCCAGTTTGATGTGAGTCTCCTTCTACGTCACTGTCTGGAAAGAGACGAAGAGAAGTCGAGGATATGTGTGTTTCCAGTTTGATGTGAATCTGCTTCTACGTCACTGTCTGGAAAGAGACGAAGAGAAGTCGAGGATATGTGTGTTTCCAGTTTGATGCGAGTCTGCTTCTACGTCACTGTCTGGAAAGAGACGAGGAGAAGTCGAGGATATGCGTGTTTCCAGTTTGATGCGAGTATCCTTCTACGTCACTGTCTGGAAAGAGACGAAGAGAAGTCGAGGATATGTGTGTATCCAGTTTGATGCGAGTCTCCTTCTAC
The DNA here is from genome assembly GCF_046742065.1 of Oratosquilla oratoria. Taxonomy (NCBI): domain Eukaryota; kingdom Metazoa; phylum Arthropoda; class Malacostraca; order Stomatopoda; family Squillidae; genus Oratosquilla; species Oratosquilla oratoria. The sequence goes on along the minus strand of NC_134813.1, from coordinate 38,984,211 downwards.
GTCACTCTCTGGAAAGAGACGAGGAGAAGTCGAGGATATGTGTGTTTCCAGTTCTCCTTTATGTGAAAAAGTTGAAGAAATACGGTCATAGTCGATCGTGAGACTTGGCCACACTCCGGGAACCAAGCACCAGCCCCTCGGGTAGGAGTGTTGAGTTTTGAAGATAGGTGGCGAGGAGGTGATTCTATCCGACGTCCATCTCGGATGATCATCATTGGTGGACACCCGTTGTTGGTCTCTAAGTGGATGTACATCTTCTACGTCAGTTCATATCTAGTGGATCGCCGAGAGAGAAAGAGAGAGAGAGAAGAAAAAGGAGAGAGAGAGGGGGAGGAGAGAGGAGAAAGGAGAAAGAGAGAGAGGGGGAGGAGAGAGGAGAAAGAGAAAGAGAGGGGGAGGAGAGAGGAGAAAGAGAGAGGGAAAAAGAGGGAGAGAGAGAAAGGAGAGAGAAAAGGAAGGGGAGAAGAGAGGAGAAAGGAGAAAGAGAGTGGGGGAGGAGAGAGGAGAAAGAGAGGGGGAGGAGAGAAAAAAGGACACAAAGAGGGGGAGGAGAGAGGAGAGAGAAGAAAGGAGACAGTGAGGGGGAGGAGAGAGGAGAGAGAAGAAAGAGAGAGAGAGAGAAGAGAGAGAGAGAGAAGAGAGAAACAGACAGAGAGAGTCACATCAGCTGCTCCTCCACCTGTGCACCAGCTCGAGTTGGAGGTCAGGACCAGAACGTCAAGTCCCACGCGCCAAGTTCTTCATCAAAGGCGACCCGAAAAAAATACAGTCACCCGTGTGTAGATGGATACGGGGATGGATGGATGGATGGATGGACTGAGGGAGGGAGGGAGGAAGAGATGGATGGATGGATGGGTTTGGTAGATGGATGGGTTTGGTGGATGGATGGGTTTGGTGGATAGATGGGTTTGGTGGATGGATGGGTTTGGTGGATGGATGGGTTGGTAGATGGATGGGTTTGGTGGATGGATGGGTTGATAGATGGATGGAGGGATGGAGGGAAGGAAGAAAGGAGAAAAGAAAGGGAACGAGGGAGGAAAGGGATGGAGGGAGGGAGGAAAGCCAAACGGATGAACGAATGGATGAATGAATGAATGAATGAATGAATGGATGGATGAATGGATAAATGGATGAATGAATGAACGAGTGAATGAATGAATGAATGCATGGATGAATGGATAAATGGATGGATGGATGAATGAATGGGTGAATGGATGGATGGATGGGGATGGATGGATGGATGGATGGATGGATGAATGAATGGACGAATGAACGAATGGATAGAGGAATTAATGGATGAATGAATGGATAAATGAATGAATGAATGAATGGATGAATGAAGAATGAATAGATGGATGAATCAATGGATGAATGAATGCATGGCTGGATGAATTTCTATCCACCGCTACACCCTTCGCTAGAACGAGAAACTTTATTCATTTAGTTCTGGCTGACGACGACAGACGATTTCAATCACCCGAAGCGATCTCCCTTCTACAGCGGATAGATTACCCACTATCTTCTTCATAACACATTATATATATATATATCTATATATATATATGTATATATATATATATATATGTATATATATATATAGATATATATATATATATATATATGTTGTCGATGAAACGAGGTTGAGGAAGTATTGGAGGCAGAGTCTCCAAAAGATGGGAATAGCAGTGTGATGTGGTGTGGTGTGATGTGACGTGACGTGATGTGGTGTGATGTGACGTGGTGTGGCGTACTGTGGTGTGACGTGGTGTGGTGTGACGTGGTGTATTGTGATGTGGTATGACGTGGGGCGGTGTATTGTGGTATGGCTGGTATGGTATGGTGTGGCATGCTGTGATGCGTTGCCTTGTACTTTGACAGCCATTGTGCTTAATTACCAATACCAGGGTGAGTGATGTGAGAATACAGGGCGATGCAAAATGTTCTACACGGAGAACAGGATGATAAAAAAGGACGAAACGCGACAAGCAGTGATACAGGACCCAGGGTGAAACGAGAGAGAGAGAGAGAGAGAGAGAGAGAGAGAGAGAGAGAGAGAGAGAGAGAGAGAGAGAGAGAGAGAGAGAGAGGGAGGTAGAGATAGAGAGGTGAGAAAAAGGAGAAAGGAGAGACAGACAGTGTGTGTGCGTGTGCGTGTGTGTGTGTGAGTGAGAGAGAGAGAGAGAGAGAGAGAGAGAGAGAGAGAGAGAGAGAGAGAGAGAGAGAGAGAGAGAGAGAGAGGAGAAATATATATAAAGCATACCTGCGAAACTAGTCAGGAATAAACTCAAGACTAAGACTCCTGTGTTTCCTACTCCGCTTACGTCAACCTGTCAGAATGTCTCAGCATATATATATATATATATATATATATATATATATATATATATATATATATATATATATTATATATATATATTATAATATATATATATATATATATATATATAGATATATATATATATATATGTATATATATATATATATACATACACGCACACAGAGAGAGAGACGAGAGGAAAGTGAAGTGAGAGAGGAGAGTGGAAAGAGAGGAGAGAGAGTGGAGAGATAGATATAGAGAGAGAAAGTGAGAGAAAGAGAGGAAAGGTGGTTAACAGGGTGTGTAGGCCGAGGGTGCCGCTCCGTGGGGAGTTTGACAGGCGATGGCAGTGGAGGAGGTGGAAGATGTGGAGGCAGTGGAGAAGGCTGTGGAGGCTGCGGCGGGGGCTGCGGGGGCGGCTGTAGGCTTGGGAAGCATTGATCCAAGGACCGAGATAAGCCGCTAGGAGGAACAAGGTTTAGCAAAGGGGATTAAGGGTTGCAAGCTTGAGAATAGGGTTTAGAGAACTGGGTTGAATACTGGAGAGGTTTAGGGGTGAGAGAGAGAGAGAGAGAGAGAGAGAGAGAGAGAGAGAGAGAGAGAGAGAGAGAGAGAGAGAGAGAGAGAGAGAGAATCTACGATTGTGTTGGAATTGTTACTAGGCAGATGTTCTAAAAATATGAAAATAAAAATAAATAGAAAAATAAAATTAAATAATTTGTAACTGGATAGGCGTTCTAGAAATAAGAAAATAATATGAAATGAAATATAGTAAATACGTTATAACAGAAATTGAATTTTTTAAATTAAAATTAAATAAAGCATAAAAAAATTAAATAAAATTAAAATTAAATTAAATCAATTGCGAGCGGATATGCGCTACAGAAATAAAATAGAGTGAATACGATTTAACAGAAAAAATAAATTAAATTAAAATCAAATAAAACAAAAAATTAAACAAAACGAAAATGAAATAAAATAAATTGCGAGTGAATAGGTGTTCTAGATATAAAAATTAAGATGAACTAAAATATAGTAAACACAACATAACAGAAAATAAGAAAAATAAATTAAAATTAAATAAAACATAAATAAAATAAAATAACTTGAAAATTAGATAAAATAAATTACGGGTAGATAGGCCCTCCAGAAATAATAATATTAATGATAATTATAATAATAACTATAATAATAATAATAATAAAACTAAATAAAATATAGTAAATATGATATAATAGAAGTAGAAAAAATTAAATTAAATTAAAATTAGATAAAACCTAAATAGAATTAAATCAAACGAAAATTAAATTGAATAAATTGCGAGTGAATAGACGTTCTACAAATAAAAGAAAATTAAATAAGATATAGTAAATACGATATAACATAGAGAAATTAAAATTAAATAAAACATAAATGAAATTAAATAAACAAGATTAAATAAAATATAGTAAATACGATATAACAAATAGAGAAAAAATAAGATCAAATCAAAATTAAATAAAACATAAATAAGACGAAATAAAACGAAAATTAAATCAAATAAATTGCGAGTGGATGCCCTGAGCAACACTTCATCGCTTAAGGTGAGTGACAACAACAACAAGCTTCCTTCCCGTTCCGTCCTTGCTTAGACGACAAAGGAAGCTTCGGAATGAAAAAAGGTCACGGCTGCACCAAGGAGCCGTGACCTTTGGCCAATACAAAGGTCCTCCTTCGTCCCCAGAGACTTCGCCACGAGTCAAAGGTCAACCTTGTCCAACAGTGACAACCTGCGCCAGTTATCGAAAAAATAATTGTATATAAAAAGTAACGATGACGGGGAGGGGGAGAGGGGACAGGGAGAGGAGAGAGGGGAAGGGGAGAGGGGGGAGGGAGGGGGAAGGGAAGGGGGAGGAGAGAGGGGAGGGGGAAAGGAGAGAGGGGAGGGGGAGAGGGGAGGGGGAGATGGGGGAGGGGAGGGGAGAGGGAAAGGGAGGAGAGGGGAGGGGAGAGGGGAGGGGAGAGGGAAGGGGGAGGAGGGAGGGGAGAGGGACGGGGAGGGAAGGGGGAGTAGGGGAGGTGAGAGGGGGAAGGGAGAGGGGGGAGGGAAGGGGGAGGAGGAGAGGGGAGGGGAGAGGGAAGGGGGAGAGGGGAGGGGAGAGGGAAGGGGAAGAGGGGAGAGGGAGAAGGGGATGGGGAGAGGGAAGGAGGAGAGGGAAGGGGGAGAGGGGGAAGAGGTTACGGGGGAGTAGGAAAGGGGAGAGGGGGAGGGGAAGAGGAGAGGGAAGGAGGAGAGGGAAGGGGGAGAAGGGAGGGAAAATGACGGGGAGTAGGGAAGGGGAGAGGGAGGGGGAGGGAGAGGGGGATGGGGAGAGGGAAGGGGGAAGGTAAGGAGGAGAAGGGAGGGTGAATAGGGAAGGGGAGAGGGAGAGGGGAGTAGGGAAGGGGAGAGGGAATGTTTGAAGAAGGAGGATAGGAGAATAGGGTGGGGGAATCGAAGAAGGGTGAGGGGAATGGGGGAGAGGGGAGTGGGGGAACGGGGGAGGAGGAGGGGAGGTGGGAGAGAGATACTGTAGGAGGACGAGGGAGAGGAGAGGGGAGTGGGAGAGGGGGTTGGGAGGAGGGAAAGGGAAAGGGAAGAGGGAGGAGAAGGAGAGGGAAAGTGGGAGAAGGGGGAGGTAAGGGGGAGGAAGGAGGGAGGGAGGGGAGGAGGAGGAGGGAAGGAGGGAGGGAAGGAGGGGAGAAGGGAGGAAGGTAGGGGGAATCTGGAGGGGTAGGTATGAAGGGGGAGGAGGAGGGAAGAAGGGGGATAGAGGGGGGAGGGAAGAGAGGGGGAGGGGAGGGGGAAAGGTGGGAAGAAGCGATGGTAAACTAGTCTCCATAACAACAAATCTCTCTCTCTCTCTCTCTCTCTCTCTCTCTCTCTCTCCTCTCTCTCTCTCTCTTCTCTCTCTCTCCATCTCTCTCTTCTCTACCTGTCTCTATCTCTGTCTCTCTATCTCTCTGTCTGTCTGTCTGTCTCTCTCTCTCACTCTCTCTCTCTCTCTCTCTCTCTCTCTCTCTATCTCTCTGTCTGTCTGTCTGTCTGTCTGTCTCCCTCTCTCTCTCTCTCTCTCTCTCTCTCTCTCTCTCTCTCTCTCTCTCTCTCTCTCTCTCTCTCTCTCTCTCCTTCTCTCCCTCTCTATCTCTGTCTCTCTCCTTCTCCCTCTCCCTTTCTCTCTCTCTCTCCCTCTCTATCTCCCTCCATATCTCTCTCTCTCTCTCTCTCTCTCTCTCTCTCCCTCTCTCTCTCTCTCTCTCTCTCTCTCTCTCTCTCTCTCTCTCTCTCTCTCTCTCTCTCTCTCTCTCTCTCTCTCTTTCTCTCTCTCTCTCTTTCTCTCTCTCCTTAATTCAAATTAATGTCAGTCACGTTTCGTTAACCTTCTTACACGAAATGTAATGGAAGTAAAAATGAAACAAATAAAGAAAGAGGACGAGGAAGAGGAGGGAGGAGGAGGAAAACGGAGGAAGACGAAGGAGGAGGAAGAGGAGGAGGAGGAGGACTAGACGGTAGCGATGGAAGAGGGGATAGATGAGGAGGTGGAGGAAGAGTGAATAAAACGAAGGAAGGATAAATGAGGAAGAGGAGGAAGAGGAGGGGGAGGAAGAGGAAGAGGAGGAGGAAGAGGAGGAAAAGGAGGAGGAGGAAAAGGAGGAGGAGGAGGAAGAGGAGGAAGAGGAGGGAGAGGAAGAGGAGGGAGAGGAAGAGGAGGGAGAGGAAGAGGAGGGAGAGGAGGAGGAGGAGGAGGAGGAGGAGGAGGGGGAAAACTGATAAAGGAAAAAGAAGGAAGAAGGAAGGAGGATGAAGAAAAAGGGGTGGAGATGGAAGAGGAGATAGAGGAGGAAATGGTGGAAGAGGAAGAATGAGGAAGAGGGGGAATGAGGAAGAGAAGGAGGAGGAGGAGGAGAAGGGGAGAAGAAGGAGAAGTGGAGAAAGAGAAGAAGGAAGAGGGGAAGGAGGGGCAGAAAAGGAGGTGGAAAAGGAGGAAGAAGAAGAGGAGGAGGAGGAAGAGAAGGAGGAGGAGGGAGAGAAGGAGGAGGAGGAAGAGGATGAAGAGGAGAAGAAGGAGGAGGAAGGGGAGGTGGTAGAGGAAGAAGAGGAGGTGAAAGAGGAGAGGAGGAGGAGGCAAGGGAGGAGGAAAAGGAGAAGGAAGAGGAGGAGGAAGAGAAGAAGGAGGGGAGGAGGAGGAGGAGGAAGAGGAGGAGAGGAAGAGGAGGAGGTATTTACCAAAATATGTGAACATCAAAGGAATGAGGAAGAGAAAAAGAGAGCGAGAGAGGACTGGACTACAAAAGAGCTCCTCAATCGGCTCCAGATTTGGTCGTAAACATTCTTTATCTGTCCTGACGTCAATTCCCCCCCTTCTGACGTCACTCCTGATTGATGCGAAGCTACCGTGACGTCATAGTCCAGTGACGTCATGGTCCAGTGAGAGTACGGGGAGAGGAACAGGAGGAACAGGAGGAAGAGCTTGAGGAGGAGGGGAGAAGGAAGAGGAGAAGGAAGGGAGGAGGAAGGAGGAGGAGGAGGAGGAGGAGGGGAGAAGGAGGGGAGGAGTAGTATTAGGAGGAGGTCGAGGAGGAGGAAGAATAAGAATAAGAGGAGGAAGAGGAGGAGGAGGGGAGGAGGAGGAGGGGAGGAGGAGGGGAGGAGGAGGGGAAGGAAGGAGGGGAGGAGGGGAGGAGGGAAGGAGGGGAGGAGGGGAGGAGGAGGGGAGGAGGAGGGGAAGGAAGGAGGGGAGGAGGGGAGGAGGGAAGGAGGGGAGGAGGGGAGGAGGGAAGAAGGAGGGGAGAAGGAGTAGTTGGAGGAGGTCGAGGAGGAGAAGGAAGAAGAATAAGAATAAGAGGAGGAGGAAGAAGAGGGAAAAGAAGCGAAGGAGAAGGAGAAGTAGGAGGAGAACGGATGAGGAAGAGTAATAAGAGGAGGAGGAAGAAGAGGGAAAAGAAGCGAAGGAGAAGTAGGAGGAGAACGGAGGAAGAGTAATAAGAGGAGGAGGAGGAAGAAGAGGGGGAAGAGGAGAAGTAGGTGAAGGAGAAGGAGAAGGAGGAAGGAGAAGGAGGAGGAGAAAGGAGGGGGAGGAGGAGAAAGGAGGAGGAGGAGGAGAAAGGAGAAGGAGGAGGAGAAAGGAGAAGGAGGAGGAGAAAGGAGGAGGAGGAGGAGAGATGTATTTACCAAAACAAGCGAGAAAATTGGAACGAAAAAGCGGGGCACTAAGGCACACACACAACAGACAACAACTGGAGTATTAGGTCCTTCTCGATATAGCACTTCGTCAAGTCCCACGTGGTTCTTGGGTCCCGTCCTCGACGCTAGACGGCTCTAGTCAGCTTTTGGGAGGTCTAGACTCAAAAAAATAACTCAAGTTACAACTTGGCATTTACTGGTCCTTGATCAAGGAGGAGAAGCAGGAAGAGGAGGAGGAGGAGGAGGAGGAGGAGGAAGATAGGGGAAGAGATGAAGGAGAAGGAGGAGGAGCAGGAGGAAGAAGAGGGGGAAGAGGAGAAGGAGAAGGAGGAGCAGGAAGAAGAGCAGGAGGAGGAGCAGAAGAATGAGGAGCAGGAGGATTAGGAATAGTAGAAAGAGGAGCAGGAGGAGGAGGAAGAGGAGGAGGAGGAAGCGGAGGAAGAGGAAGAGGAGGAGGAGACCTCATCCCTTGAGTCGAGTCTAAAGTTTCTTCCGAGAAAATCCACGATAACGGAAGCCAAAAAAGAAGAGATGTTATCATCGCCTCGCCATTTAGAGCCCCTCAAGAAGCTGTCGCCCACGGAAGAGTCTGGCTGACGAGGCCAAGAACTCTTCTCCTCAAGTTCATTCCTTGCAATTGGATAGGATAGTGGTAGCAGTAGTGCTAGTTCACCTTCTGCCCTGTTTTCTTAACTGTAGCTTAGTTTAGTAAACACCAAAACAGCCTCGTTAGGGCCAGTAGACCTGATGTTGTTTGTTCTTCCTTTGTGTTCCCCTCCCCTTCTTTTTTTTTATTTCGAGGAAAGCTTTTCCACTTGGTTGTCCTCCTGACCCAATGAGACTTCTCGTGATCTTGAACAGCTTTACTCTAATTCCAACTGACCTCTATTCTATGTACCAAGAGCTTTTTCTCCTTATAAGGGAAGAAGTCAAGTCAAAGGCTCACCTACTCTCACTCATTCCTCTCCCTTCCACCACCCTTTCATCTTCGCTCCTCATGGATGACTGGTCATCCCTGTATCCCGCCCACTGCCCTGAGTCAGAAGCAATGCAGGAGGGCAGAGTATATCCACAGCAAACCCGCTTCACTTAATCGGCGACCCTCCCCACTCTCCGTCCCCTTATATAGAAAAAGAGAAGACGGGGAGAAGTCCCTTCGGGCTGCGTCAAAATATCATTCACACATAACCAACCCCTACCCCCCCATCCCCCGCCCCTCCCTTCCTTGCATAATAATATCATCTATACACTGTCACTCTCCACTCATCCCTATCTCCTGCCCTCTCCCTTCCTTGTTCAACAGACATTCATCTTTTTCTTAACGCCCCCTTCACCCCACCCATCCAATTCTTCCTCGGTCGTCCCCTCAAGTTCACTTCTCCACCTCCGCCTTCCACACCTCTTTTACCAATCTTTCATCACTCATTCTTTCGATGTGTCCAAACCATCCTAATTATCCTTCATCAGCTCTATCTGCCATCTCCTCGTTTCTATTAAAAAAAAAAAAAAAAAAAAAAAAAAAAAAAAAAAAAAACCCAATCACAGAGACGAACCCTTGGAGTGCCTTTCCCGACTTGAAGGTTCATTCTACTTGTCGCCATGTGAATTTATTAAGCTCGGAGAAGACTCCTAGACTATAAAAGCAAAGGGTATGGGAAAGTCCCAGGTTTGATCCCCGGAAAGTGCAAGCAATCCACACGACATCCTTTAAGTCCGAGAGGAGATAATCACCGAACAAAATATCACTGTCACTTAAATATGCAAACGTATATTCTATTTTTGGATATCTGTTCATACACAGTTGTTTAATAGAGAGAGAGAGAGAGAGAGAGAGAGAGAGAGAGAGAGAGAGAGAGAGAGAGAGAGAGAGAGAGAGAGAGAGAGAGAGAGAGAGAGAGAGAGAGAGAGAGAGAGAGAGAGAGATAGAGTGTGTGTGTGTGTGTGTGTGTGTGTGTGTGTGTGTGTGTGTGTGTGTGTGTGTGTGTGTGTGTGTGTGTGAGAGTGTGTGAGAGAGAGTGTGGGAAAGTTTGTGTCAGAGTATGAGAGAGAGTGTAAGAGTGTGAAAGAGAGATTGAGAGAGAGAGAGAGAGAGTAAGAGAGAGTGAGAGAGAGTGTGAGAGAGTGTGAGAGTGTGAGAGTAAGTGAGAGAGTGAGAGAATATGTGAGAGAGAGAGAGTGTGTGAATGAGTGTGTATGTGAGAGAGTGTCTGTGTGTGTGTGTGTGTGTGTGTGTGTGTGTGTGTGTGTGTGTGTGTGTGAGAGAGAGAGAGAGAGAGAGAGAGAGAGAGAGAGAGAGAGAGAGAGAGAGAGAGAGAGAGAGAGAGAGAGAGAGAGAGAGAGAGAGAGAGAGAGAGAGAGAGAGAGGGAGAGAGAGAGGGAGGGAGAGAGAGAGGGAGAGAGAGAGAGAGGAGAGGGGGGAGAGAGCGATATTTTGAGACAAGTTGACAACACCATAGGTCTTTATATTTTATCCAAAATATTTAGTACTCTGTTGTCGTGATTCTCTTCCTCTCTTTCTCTCTCCTCTTTTATACACTTTTTTTATTATTGTTGCCTCCACTACGGACATTTTTGTGGGACAACATCAAAGTCGTGACTGCTCTGTTCAATTTTCATTTAAATACGAACTCTTAAAAGAAAAGGGGAGGTAAGGAATTCTAAAAACGACAAAATCACTTGAAAAAAAAAAATGTGTGTACGCGCGCGTGGACGCCATTGCAGTGTAAGACCCACGAGCGACATGACGCGTAACACGACGGACGACGTGACGAGTGACGTGATGTGACCCGTGACGTGTGACATGACATGCTTGTGAGCTGACCTGAGGTTTACCTTGAGCACAAGGTGAATCGGACGAGGTCGAGAAGTAGGTCGGGTTGAGGGACGAAGTGAAACAAGGTATCTCTTCTAGTGCCTACCTCTCTCTCTCTCTCTCTCTCTCTCTCTCTCTCTCTCTCTCTCCTCCCTGCATGCATGCATGCCTGTGTGTGTGTGTGTGTGTGTGTGTGTGTGTGTGTGTGTGTGTGTGTGTGTGTGTGTGTGTGTGTGTGTGTGTGTGTGTGTGTGTGCGCGCGCGCTGCATCTCCTTGTCTCCTTCCCAATCATGTATATTGCTTCCCTTAATATTCTTCCTGGTTATATATGTATATATGTATGTATGTATGCACATATGTATACATGAATGCATGTATGTATATATGGATGCATGTATGCAGCAGCAGAGAGAGAGAGAGAGAGAGAGAGAGAGAGAGAGAGAGAGAGAGAGAGAGAGAGAGAGAGAGAGAGAGAGAGAGAGAGAGAGACAGAGAGAGAGAGAGAATCCATAAACAAGGGAAGAATTTAAAACGAGATAAAGCAAAGAGGACGAGATTCGAGGACAAGAGTCGAGGACGGGAGTCGAGGACAAGAGGCGAGGACAAGTGGCCAGGACGGGGAGACAAGAGCTGCGAAGACAAAGAGACCGAGACAATAGCACCGAGACAACACACACAATGAAGGAGAGGGCGAGAGGGAGGATGGAGATGGTGGTGGTGGAGATGAAAGGCTGTGCGGGAGATGATGGAGTAAAGGAGAAGATGGTGGAAGGAAGTAGAGGATGAGAAAGGTGGTGGGGGGAGGGTGGGGGGAGAGGGTGGTGAGGGAGAGGGTGGTGGGGAGAGGGTGGTGGGGGAGAGTGTGGTGGGGAGAGTGTAGTGAGGGAGAATGTAGTGGGAGAAAGGGTGTTGGAGAAGAGGGTGGTGGAGAGAGGGTAGTGGGGGAGATGGTAGTGGGGGAGAGGGTGGTGGGGGAAACTGTGTTGGAGATGAGGGTGGTGGAGAGAGGGTGGTGGGGGAGAGGGTTTGGAAAAGAGGGTGTTGAAGAAGGTGATGGGGAGAGGGTGGTGGGGAGAGGGTGGGGGGGAGAGGGTGGTGGGGGAGAGGGTGGTGGGGGAGAGGGTGGTGGAGGAGAGGGCGTTGGAGAAGAGGGTGGTGGGGAGATGGTAGTGGGGGAGAGGGTGGTGGGGAGAATGTAGTGAGGGAGAATGTGGTGGGGGAGAGGGTGGTGGGGGAAAGGGTGTTGGAGAAGAGGGTGGTGGAGAGAGGGTGGTGGGGGAGAGGGTTTGGAGAAGAGGGTGTTGAAGAAGGTGGTAGGGAGAGGGTGGTGGGGAAAGGGTGTTGGAGAAGATGGTGTTGGAGAAGAGGGTGGTGGGGGAAATGGTGGTAGGGGAGATGGTGGTGGAGGAGAGGGTGGTGGGGGAAAGGGTGTAGGAGAAGAGGGTGGTGGGGGAGAGGGCGTTGGAGAAGAGGGTGGTGGGGGAGAAGGGTGGTGGCGATTTTGACCTACATAATTTAATTTTAATCTCTTGAAGATGACCCTATGAACAGGGTAACCGTTCACAAGGCAACCTTTCTAACTGTAAACCTTCATCTGGCGTTCAGAGGTAAGGCAGGTTACTTGTCTGGCATCGGTGACTGAAATTCAGTCGAAGAAACAACT
>NC_134813.1:38962215-38967215 GCF_046742065.1 Oratosquilla oratoria | reverse complement strand
TGGAATGGGTGGGAATAGGTTCTTAGCTTTTGACTTGGCTACCTACCTTTTAAAGGGGAAAAGTCTTTGGTATATACATATATATATATAAATATATTGGTATATATATATATATATATATATATATATATATATATATATATATATATATACATAAATATATTCAAATGAATAAACAAAAAAGATAAATAAATCAGTATTTGTGCAGTCTTGCATGAGGATTTGAGCGGGTTAGGGCGTCGTTACTTATGGCGAAGGTCGAGTGGATGGCGGTTCGAATCCTGCCACCGGCGAAGTTGAACCAAGGGCATGGTTGATTAAATACCACGCTACAAAGTCCTCTGTGAGGGGCACCGTCCTAGCCTCCCGACAGGGAGGAGTTTGTGACGTTAAACCATATCATCATCATAAAGAAACATACAAATATAATACAGAGTTCAAATCTTGCACCAACAACAGCAAAAGAAGAGTGTATGGTTGGACAAGAGTCAAAACTGACTACATTCTAGAATCTTGTTTAGAATGATTAGAAATGTAAACATAGAAAGACCTTTATTTGACCTTCAGATATGACCTTCGGTTCCAACTTCCATTACCACAACACAACATAAGCAAGTTAGGCAGATTCCATTGATTTCCAATGACTTCAATGAATATATGTTGAACACAATGGCTACCCCAGTATTTTAGACCAAATGGTGTGGAGTCCCTACAAAATATAAAGAAATAAACAAAGATATTAGATAGAAATTTAAAAAAGCACAAGGCAAAACCATCACACGAGTTTAAAACCAGACTGAAATATTGTGTACAGAAACATTCACATCATTGGGTACTTCTAAGCTACCAGAAGAGGCTGGATGGCCGCAGGATGCAACACTTCACCCCCTACCATACAATACATAATGGAAGACTGCATTATACACAATCATGCACGCAAACAACACAACATACACTCTATAAAGGATTCGTGGGAAAACCCAGTTTCGGCTGTGGCATTCCTTGGGGAGACGAGACTGCTCGGACAGACAGTCTAGGGAACGACAACAACAACAACATTGGGTACTCAACCGATGAAAGAAACGAGAAATTTTATAGAACAAATCTGTATAAATGAATTAAGAGGTAAACACTGTTGATGGAGCAGAATATGGCGAATCACAAATACAAGGCTCATTTTTAAACCGTAAAAACTAATAAATATAATCAATTCAAATCAGTTCTTTTCTTTAAAGTGTAATGGACGTATGGCACTGTTTTCCAACTCCCTAGGGTCGCCAAGACATCTTGTATGCTAAATTAATATCAAGCTTCCAAGTCCATATTGCTATAACAAAATTCAATTATGTTAACTTTGTCTTTTATAACCTTACAGTACCTTTCTTACACGTATATTTATCATACTTGTCCCCTACTTTTTAGTTAACAACTAGCCATATATATTAACACGTATACGAATAGATTAGTGGAGTCGCGGTAATATCACGAGGATCATATTGGGGGTCGCCTTAAAAAAAAAAAAAAAAAAAAAGTTGGGAAACACTGACATATAGGATGGCATACAGCACGTGCCCAGATCACAAAAGTTTCATAAAAAGATACAATGATAAAAAAAAAAAAAAAAAAAAACGCGTTTGCAACCTCGATACACCATCTCTCTGGCGAAACTGTATATTCATCAACACAAAAGGAATTTCATGTACTAGACGAGGCTGCCCAATTTTTATGTGTTATAAAGCTGACGTTCTCTAAACTAAAGTAATCGAAAGAGAAGGGATACAAGCAATGTGACTCGGTTCTGTAAACTACGAACAGTTCATTCCACACACGGAGAGGAGTGTATATACAGTATATATATATATATATATATATATATATATATATATATATATATATATTATATATATATATATATATATATATATATATATATATATATATATATATATATATATACATATACATATATTTGTGTCACTATGGCATTTGGAAATAAACTCTCCTATTGGAATTCGAACCCTCGTCTGAGCGGCCTGCTTTTTATAAGACGAAGACCGAAGATGGTGGCATGATGGTACAATCTTCGTCTTATAAAAAGCAAGCCGTTCAGCCGAGGGTTCGAATCCCAGTAGGACAGTTAATTTCCACACACACACACACACACACACACACACACACAAACACACATATAGATATACGTATATATATATGTGTGTGTGTGTGTGTGTGTGTGTATGTGTGTGTGTGCATTTGCTTGTGTGCGTATGCAAAGTGTACACGTGTGCGCGGACATAATCCTACTGGCACACAGTTGGACAAACCTATTCGCGGGGAACCGAAGCTTATTGTCTATATACACATGAGACATCCAGTCATCCAGTCAGCAAGTCAGCCAGCCAGCCAGTCAGCCTCGTTTCCTGACTACGGAAATGCTTTTGCTCCCGCTAGTCCTCACGTGGCAGCGCCCTCTATTATATCACCGCCCCCCATACCCCCCATCCCTCGCCCCTCGCCCCCCAACCCCTCCCCCCATCCTCCTCACCCCGCCCCTGCAAACCACCAACTCGGAGTTGAATGGAGCTTGAGCAGACATAGGCTATAATGGCTGGAGTTAGTATTGGGGGCTGGGGCTGGGGGCTGAGGCTGGGGGCTGGGGCTGGGGGCTGAGGCTGGGGGTTGAGGTTAGGGGTATGGGTTGGGGACTCGGGGCATGGGCTGGGGTTTGGAGGAAGGATTGAGGATTGGGCTGACGGCTGGAGGCTGGGGGTATGGGTTGGGGACTGGGGGATATGGGCTGGGGCTTGGAGGAAGGATTAAGGATTGGTCTAAGGCCGAAGCTGGGGCTGGAAAATGGACTGGGGTAAAGACTAAGAGCAAGGTTTGAAATAAGAAGGGCAGGGGTCTGGAAATGAGGCTGGGGCTGGAAGCTGGTGACTGCGGGCTGGGAGTTGAGGCAGGTACTGGAACAGGATAAAGCACTTAGTACACAAAAAAGTCTCTTTTTCCAATTTCAATCTGGGTCTAGAATCCAGGCTTCCCTGAAGAGGAACCTTCAACTACTTCGAGTCAGTGTTGATGTCCAGGAAACTTCCGGAGGTTCTGGATTCCCATTAAAAAATTCCCCGGATCCGGGAGGTGGCTATGCATCTAGGAACAAGGAAGAGTTGCGAGACAGAAACAACAGTATCAACAAACTTAGCAGACCCTTTATCCTTACTCGCAATTATCTCACAGTAACCTGAATAAAGTACACTGATATCACTATTTCGATGTCCACCGTGCACACACGCATATAGAGCAAGCAGAACTCCAACGTCATTCCGACCAATTCTCAAGATATTCTTCATTGTCATGGGTCCTCCCAAGGGACAGTCTATTGTCCCTACATGACCAGAGGACCCGACTTTCCAGCCAACGCCCCGAACAATAGGCCTCGTCGCATTTCGGGTCAGACGCCCGAAACATCTGCTTGAACAAAGAACCCGCCAGAGCGTCGCCGAGACTCCCGGACACCTTCACCTCGCGCCTCTCAATCGAGCCTTTTTTATGTATATATGGCAACCCTTGTAAATATTTAATCTGGCAACACCTCGAGTCTCCCTCGGAGGTTGCATTGTATATGTGGAGGAAAGAGCAGTCTGGAACATTAAAGACAACTCCCAGATTTTAATTCACCAATGTAGAAGTAAACAGCTACGCTAAGGCAGATTTCTCGATGAAGGAACAAGTTAACTTTGTTCATGGAAGTTAATATTGTTTTTTATGGGTTGCACTGCGACCTTGGTGCCTTCAGTAAAAAAAAAAAAAAAATGTACATTTCATAAATATATCCTTTTATGTTTTCTTTCACAACCCTGTAAACAATGTGGGTAGTCTGCCCGTGTTAAAGTAAATTAAACTATGAGGAAGAAAAAGGGATTCAGGTTCACCGTTGCTTTACTTTATATATATATATATATATATATATATATATATGTGTGTGTGTGTGTGTGTGTGTGTGTGTGTGTGTGTGTGTGTGTGTGTGTGTGTGTGTGTGTGTGTGTGTGCGCGCATATATGGAGTTATTTATATTGGTCTCCTTCTTCGCGGGCCCCATCACATCGTCAGTGTATATATATATTGAAAATAATAACATTGTAAATGCTCATTTTATTGACAATTGTAACTTTTCCCAGGTTTCCTACATAAAAAAATCGCGTTGGCATGATATTGCCAATACCAATCAAATAAATTGAATATCGTTAATATACAATCAATGTGCATGGGTCCCCGACTGGGCTATGCAATTTATCTATTTTATTTTATTCATCAATTTCTATTTATATATTTATTTTCGTTTACTGTTTTTATCTATGCCAATATAACCATTCTAGGTATTCTATTTATCTATTTACTTTTATTCATCAATTTCTATTTATATATTTATTTTCGTTTACTGGTTTTTATATTCACCAATATGATCATTCTACGTATTCTATTTATCTATTTGCTTTTATTCATCAATTTCTATTTATATATTTATTTTCGTTTACTGTTTTTTATCTATGCCAATATAATCATTCTACGTATTCTATTTATCTATTTACTTTTATTCATCAATTTCTATTTATATATTTATTTTCGTTTACTGGTTTTTATATTCACCAATATGATCATTCTACGTATTCTATTTATCTTTTTACTATTTCTAGTTGATTTACTTGTTCATCTATCTAGTTTTAGTTTATTTGACCTGATTCACCAATATAATCATTCTACGTATTCTATTTATCTTTTTTATTATTTCTAATTAATTTACTTGCTCATCAATCTAGCTTTAGTTTTATTTTTCCACTTAATTCATCTATTCAATCTACTTATTACTTTTACTTTATTTACTTATTTAACTGTTTATCTTTTAATTCATTAATTTATTTTTGCATCATCAAATGAATCTATTCTATTTATAACCCTGCTTTCTCATTGGGCGAAAGCCATCTTACATATAACCAATGACAACC
>NC_134813.1:38944715-38957215 GCF_046742065.1 Oratosquilla oratoria | reverse complement strand
CCGTTTCTTAGCCTGGGACACCTTCATCCTCCCAGAAATCAAATATTATACAAACGGATGTCGAAAGGTTGTCACACACCATGCATACTAGCATGCATGTTTGATGTGATGAAAGTGTTTTTTTTTAGGATATTTCAAATATATATTCACACAGATCACAAAGAACGCTGTCTATATATAGTTTAGGAGTTTTATTTATACTTGGGACTAAATAGTACTTTTTCATTTCAAAGTTTGTCAAAAGTTTGTTTAAAGTTCGTATTGCATACTTTACTTAGCATCACTCAGCAAGAGAAACTTTTAATAAAAATTAATCTATCTTGTTACTGTATTCGATTTTACGTTAATAAATTTCCAATACTGCAATTATTAAACAAACATACTTTTCACACACCAACAAACGTTTGCTAAAAGTACACAACCATTGATTTCCAGGATGAGGGGGGGGGATGTTCCCCTCCCACGTCTACATAGCGTGTGGATGTGTTGTGGTTATCCTGTTACAGTATGTTGTGTTGTTGTTCCTTCTGATAGAGGTCTCGGGAAGTCCAGAAGCTTTTCGTAACTGATTCGTTTTATTGACGAATAATGCTGCTGGTACCTGCAAGCATAAGCAAGCATAACGTACACACACACACGCACACACACATACACACACACACACGTTTTATATATTTGTATAGTGCACAATCACTTCAGCATCATAATATGTATAGGTAATCATTTATTATGAACCCTATTCCCTTAATATGTGTATTTTCAGCCTTCGGCCGCTATGTTTTCAATAAACAAGTTTATTATTATAATTATTATTAATTATTATTATTATACACACACACACACACACACACACACACACACACACACACACACACACTCACAAAAGACTCGATGGCGCAGTTGTTACCATTCCCGGCCGCCACTACGACCGTCCGGGTTCGAATCCCGCCCAGGGCTGAAATAACTTCAGTATCGTTACCCTGCGAGTCGTTACTCCGACTCTCGTGGGCGGGGAGTTGGTTCTGTGTGTGTGTGTGTGTGTGTGTGTGTGTGTGTGTGTGTGTGTGTGTGTGTGTGTGTGTGTGTGTGTGTGTGTGTGTGTGTGTGTGTGTGTGTGTGTGTGTGTGTGTGTGCGTGTGTGTGTGTGTGTGTGTGTAAGGTCACAGCATTACCCATAGATCGGTCATATATGAGCTCTGAGCTCTCTTCCGGGAGGGTAATAGCCGTCGGTCACGAGTCCAACAAGTGATCCAAGACCATGGTGGTGAATCACACACACACACACACACACACACACACACACACACACACACACACACACACACACACACACACACACACGGGCACACACACACAAACAAACACGCATATTATGCATATATACATACATAAACACAGACCTCTACAACGTTATCACCCAGACTATCTCATTCTCCATTTAGACCACCTCTCCCCCCTCCCCCCTGAGCTTTCCTCACAGTTACGAGGAGAGTAGTAGCCCCTCACCCTAACCACCACCACCACCACAGTGGTTAACCACACCAATTATCCTTTGCACAAACTCGCTTCGCAACCTCGTCCCGACCCGACGACCTCAAATGCCATCCTCCTCCTCCTCCTCCTCTTCCTTGTCCTCTCTTCTTCCTCCTCCTCTCCTCCTCCTCCTCGTCCTCTCTTCCTCTTCCTCCTCACCCTTCTCGTCCTCTCTTCCTCCTCCTCTTCCTCGTCCTCTCTTCCTCTTCCTCCTCTTCGTCCTCCCCCTAGTCCTTCTCCTCCTCCTCGTCCTCTCTTCTTCCGCCTCCTCCTTCTCTTCCTCGTCCACTCCTCCTCTTCCTCTTCCATTTTTTACGTCATAATCAAATGTTGTTTTTTTCTGTTTTTATTTATCACGTCCTCCTGTACTCTTTTCGACTATTATTCTACGTCTTTGTTATCTTCTTTTTATTTCTATTTAATATAATACTATTTCATTTTTCCATTTTATTCAATTTATTTTCATCTTATTTTTCATAACCTCCTCCTCCTCCTATTCCTCTTCGTCTTCTTCCTCCTCCTCTTCATCCTCCTCCTCCTCTTCCTCCTCAACCTCGTCCTCTCTTCTTTCTCCTCCTCCTCTCTTCTTCCTCCTCCTCTTCGTCCTCTTCCTTCTCTTCTTCCTCTTCCCCTTCGTCCTCAGCCTTCATGCCAGTCACCATGAACTTCATCTATATCTCGTTGAACTTTAACCGTATCACACTGACCTTAATCATGTTAACCTTCTATCATAACCCTTGACCTTGATGCCTTAGGCTTCCTTCTCCCTTGAGTCGTGGTGGCCCACTGGTTACAGTGCTCCTCTCAACTTATATATTATAATATACATATTACACACACACACACACGCACACACACACACATATATATATACATATATATATATATACATATATATATATATACATATATACAGATTAATATTTGTGTACTGGGGACCATTCAGTGTGTGTGTGTGTGTATATATATATATATATATATATATATATATATATATATATATATACATATATATATTATATATATATATATACATATATATATTGTATCAAAGGATTACAAAGGAGCATGCCGACAGGAGACCTTTTGGTCCATAACTAAGTCGGATGCGGAAAAAATTATAATAATAAATAAACAAAAGAAAAATAAATAAAAATTATAGTAATATATATAATAATAAATAAAATAAATGCATAGGTGTAGTTAAATAATAAACAAACAGGTGAATAGTAAATAATAATAAATTGACATAACTAATGATAAATAAAAATCCAGCAAATAATAATAAACAAACTTAAACTACGGTATTAATTACCCACAATATATGGAAGCTGTTAATTATGTATATTTTCAATTATACTAAATTCCTTATAATATTATCAAATTTTTATTTTTGTAACAAAAAACATAATTGAAAATTTTTCATACATTTTGGATCAATTTATAAATATCTCCAATACAAATTTTCGTATCTGTAATTAAATAAATCTTCTTTCAATCTTCGACAGAAATACTTTCACCAATTGCCGTAAGGACCAAGAAAAGAAGACGAAGACGAAGACGAAGACGAAGACGACGAAGAAGAAGAAAGAAGAAGAGGAAGAAGAAGAACGCGAAGAACGTGAAGAAGAAGAACGCGAAGAAGAAGAAGAAGAAAAAGAAAAAGATGAATGAGGAGGAGAAGATAATGAAGAAGAAGAAGAAGATGAAGGAGGAGAAGAAGAAGAAGATGAAGAAGGAGAAGAAGAAGAAGATGAAGAAGGAGAAGAAGAAGATTAAGGAGGAGAAGAAGAAGAAGAAGATGAATGAGGAGGACAAGAAGAAGATAACGAATAAGAAGAAGAAGACAATCCTGGAAGCAAAAGCAACACGAGACTAAGACCTCTTCCAGAAGACACCAGACTCTTTCAGTCAGCTGGAGAATCTCTCCCGGTTCTTTGTCATCTCTTCGGTCGACGACCCGCGTCTCTAAAGAAGAACCTCCGCCATTTTTATTCATCTAATAATAGTTAACTTCCTCGTTATAAATTCCCATCACATCATATGAATCAAGCATATGTGTGTGTGTGTGTGTGTGTGTGTGTGTGTGTGTGTGTGTGTGTGTGTGTGTGTGTGTGTGTGTGTGTGTGTGTGTGCGCGCGCGCTTCACCATGGTCTTGGATCACGTATTGGACTCGCGATCGACAGCTATTCCCCTCCCGGAAGAGAGGTCAGAGTTCATATATATATGACCGATCTATGGGTAATGCTGTGACCTCACACGCACAACCAACTCCCCGCCCACGAGAGTTGGAGTAACGACTCGCAGGGCAGTGATATTTAAATTATTTCAGTCCTAGGTGGGATTCGATCCCGGACCGCCGTGGTGGCAGCCGTAGTGTGTGTGTGTGTGTGTGTGTGTGTGTGTGTGTGTGTGTGTGTGTGTGTGTGTGTGTGTGTGTGTGTGTGTGTGTGTGTGTGTGTGTGTGTGTGTGTGTGTGTGTGTGTGTGTGTGTGTGTGTGTGTGTGTGTTCATTGTTCACTACAACCCAACCATAAACATCACGCTCCAAGCTTCTGTCCATTCTAAACTCTCTCTCTCTCTCTCTCTCTCTCTCTCTCTCTCTCTCTCTCTCTCTCTCTCTCTCTCTCTCTCTCTCCTCGAAAGGACAAAATGTACCGTTTGTTGTCCTTTCCCTTCTTTTGTCCTCCCCTGCGCAAACACATTCTTTGCCCGAATAACCAAATTGTTTGCGTTTCCCCACAAATTAAATATTCTTTGTACCTGTGCTTCTGTGCATGATTGAGTTTCGTGTTGTGTGTGTGTGCGCGCGCCTGTGTGTGTGTGTGTGTGTGTGTGTGTGTGTGTGTGTGTGTGTGTGTGTGTGTGTGTGTGTGCGTGCGTGTGTCGACAAAACTTCGAGTCCCCATGACTCCCGACTCCAAAAACGGTACTTGGAAGTACATGGAGGTACTGGAGACTCTTGGAGACTCTTAGAGATATTTGGAGGCACTTGGAGGCACCTGGAGGGGCACTCTTGGAGACTCTTAGAGATATTTGGAGGCACTTGGAGGCACCTGGAGGCACTAGGAGGCATTGGGGGCTCTTGGAGACAGTTGAAGGGTCTTCAAGACACTTGGAGGTACCTGGAGGCACTTGGAGCCATTGGAGGCACTTGGAGGTACCTGAAGGAGTTTGGAGGCTCTTGGAGGAACTTGGAAGCTCTTGGAGGCACTTGTAGAAACTTGGAAGCTCTCGGAGGCACCTGGAGGCTTTTGGAGAAACTTTGAGGCACCTGGAAGAACTTGGAGGCACTTGGAAGAACTCGGAGGCACTTGGAGGCACCTGGAGGCTCTTGGAGGCACTTGGAGGAACTTTGAGGCTCTTGAAGGAACTTAGAAGCACATGGAAGCTCTTAGAGGCACTTAGAGGAACTTGGAGGCTCTTGGAGGAACTTGGAGGCTCCTACTCGTCACGTAACGGCTCTTATTCTCCACGAGAGGCGGAGAGGACCTCCAATTGAAGAGGAAGACACTCCCACTTGGGAGGGCGGGGTTGCAACCCTGTTGGTTGGCACTCGATCCCCGGACTGAGCTCACTACCTCGATTTTAAATCTATGATTGGGGACGGTTAGCAATCCGGGATGTTAACTGAGGTCATGACCTCAATTGACTTCACTTGACCCGATTGCGTCATCTGGAAGTTTCACTCGGTTTCAGAAAATTGAAGTTGTCAAAGACCGCGACTCTGGGTTGTAGGGGTTCACCGTAATCGTCACTGTCATCGTTACCATCATCGTCATCTTCATTGTCGTTATCATCGCCGTAACCATCGTCATCACCATCGTCGTTATTATTGTCATGGTCATCATCATCATCCTCACCATCATCATCATCATCATCGTTATTATCGTCGTCATGGTCATTATCGTCATCACCGTCACCATTGTCGTTATCCTAATTCTCATCGTCATTATCATCGTCACTGTCATCATCATCATTCTCCCCCCATCATCTTGATTGTTATCTTCATCGTCATCGTCGTTATTATCGTCGTCATGGTCATCATCGTCATCACTGTCACCATCGTCGTTATTCTAATTATCATTGTCATTATCATCGTCACTGTCATCATCGTCATTTTCCCCCATCATCTTGATTGTTATCCTCATCGTCACGATCATCGTCATCGTCGTTATTATCGCCGTCATGGTCATCATCGTCATCACTATCACCATCGTCGTTATTCTAAATGTCATTATCATCGTCACTGTCATCATCGTCATTTTCCCTTCCCCCCAATCATCCTGATCGTTATCTTCATCGTCATCATCATCATCATCATCATCATCATCATCATCATCATCAAGTGTCTTTTATGACAATCCTTCCTACTAGGAGTCAAGGACGCCTCTGTTCTTCGGAGTCCCTCTTCGCTCTCCCCGTTTTCTTTCTTATGGAAAGTCTCAGGTTTCTTCGTCTTCGGCCAAGAGATGAATATCAGCGTCTTGAGACGCCGAGTGGCGGGGAGACTGACGAGGAGCCCACGCCAGGAGACGCTGAGTAGCTGCTACCGAAGTCGTCGCCGTTACTCTATGTCCTTTGTTGACCACTGGGGATGGGGAACTGCAGTTGCTTTTGGGAATTGAAGAGGAGTGCGGGACTCGAACGCGGGGGAGGGGATGATAGCATTTTACTAGACAAAGAAAATAGCGCTCTTCTTCGCTTTGTATGTTTGTCGGGTTGGGTGAATATACGTGTGTGCGTACAAATATGATTCACCATGGTCTTTGGATCACGTGTTGGATTCGTGATCGACAACTATTTCCCTCCCGGAAGAGAGCTCAAAGCTCGTATATGACCGATCTATGGGTAATGCTGTGACCTTACACGCACACACACACCCAACTCCCCGCCCACGAGAGTTGGAGTAACAACCCGCAGCCCAGCGATACTGAAATTATTTCAGCCCTGGGCGGGATTCGAACCCGGACCTCCGTAGTGGCAGCCGGGAACTCTACCAACTGAGCCACGAGTTGTGCGTACATATGTGTGTGCGTATATATGTAGGTATGTACGTATATGTGTGTGCATGTGTGCGCGTGTCCTGGCGTTGGCTTTGCCTGAGCTTACTGTCCCCAAAGCTATCAAACAAATTTAATGTATAAAAAAAAAAAAAAAAAAAAAATTGACGCGTCCCGCAATTGACTTTGTACTTGACAAAAACCGATTCAATTAATCCTTTCAACTTATAAACAATCAGAATGAATATCAAGTCTAGCAGAGACTTTTAAGTTTTGAAGAATTTGATTAAATAATACATCAATAATCTAAGTGAAAAAATATATACTCAATGTACGGAAATATTACAACGTTATTATCCATTCTAAGCTTATTGAAATGTGTAAAAGATTAAGCAAAACTTTGATTAATGCAAAGTAACACAATCAACAAGTTATTGGAAGACAGATGTTTGACATTTGTCTTTTCGAATTTGAAAATGTTTGCCTTCTCAGGAGTCATAACAATGTCTCTTCTTCCTCAGTTCATTGAAATACAAAAATACCAAACGTTTTAGCAAGTGATATATATATATATATATATATATATATATATATATATATATATCCAGAAGAAATCACTTGAACGCATGATTCTAATTATACAGAAAAAAACACTAGAAAAATAACAGAAAGGAGACCGAGCGCTTTCGTCTATTCAGACATTTTCAAGGTGAATAGACGAAAGCGCTCGGTCTCATTTCTGTTATTTTCCTAGTGATTTTTTTTTGCATATATATATACATATATATATATATATATACACATATATACACAAGTATATATATATATATATATATGTATACAGCACACCGCATGTATATATACTTGTGAAAGGAGATAATGAAAGAAATGTTGTTTAAATCCGAAACACGTATACTATAGTTTATTTCAAAGTCTCACGGGACGCTGGAATCACAACAACAATGATTGATGATTGATGATTGATGATTGATGATGATGATGATGATGATGATAAAGACAATAATAATAATAATAATAATAATAATAATAAAAAAATAATATAAAAAATAGATGAAACTGTTTCGTGGTGACACGCTTTATATATTTAGTTAAGATTAACAAAAAGCTATTTTATTCGGCAGTGGAATGTGGGCGAACTTTTTTAAAAATTTTAATACTGACAAGTGTCCCTCCCTTGTTTTTCATCGTGTACACACGTAGCCATGTAATCCCCATCAATGCCCGATACGTACACACAGACACACATGTACACGCCCATTAACACACACAATAACACGTCCACAACTCACTCACACACACACACGCACATGCCCAAACACACGAACACACACATACATACAAGAGGGTATAGACATAACTTGTACAAATATAACACACAAACAAACATACACAACACTACACGCACATACATACACCTCATAATACACACATACCTTCATCACATCACGTGTTAATGTCACGCTAGCACGCGGTGCATCCTCCCCCCCCTCCCCCTTCCCCCATATCCCCCCTTCCCCGCCCCCATATCCCCCCCATGGGGAAGCATATTGCTTATGCTACTCTTTATACGGGAGTGCCAATCCTCCAAACATTCGTGCAGAACTCCCGAGTTCCCAACTCCCCACGCTCCCCTTTATGGCCCTTATCTGTAATTCATCTTCGCTCCCTCCCTTCCCTCCCCTCCTCCCTCCCTCCCACCCATCCCGTCCCTCCCTCTCTGTCGTGGGGTTTGATACACCCTCGCTTGGCCTCCCTATCCTCCCTTCTCCATAGTTCCTGGATATTCGTTAACCCTTTCTTTCCCCTCCTCCTTCTCTTCCCCTCCTCCTCCTCTTTCTCCTTTTCCTCCTCTTCTTCCTCCTCTTCCTCCTCTTCCACCTCCTCCTCTTCTTCCACTTTCTTCACCTCCTATTCTTCTTGATCTCACTACCTCCTATTTCTCCTACCCTTCTCCCTCCTCCTCCACTTCTTCCTCTTCCTCCTCTTCTTCCACTTTCTTCACCTATTCTTCTTTATCCCACTCTATCTCCTATTTCTCCTTTCCTTCCCTTCCTCCTCCTCTTCCTCCATTTTCTTCACCTCCTCTAATCATACTCTACCTCCTCTTCCTCTTCTTCCTCTTCCTCCTCTTCCTCCACTGTCTTCACCTCCTATTCTTCTTTATCCCACTCTATTTCTCCTGTCCTTCCCCCTCCCCCTCCTCCTCCTCCTCCTGCTCTTCCTCCACTTTCTTCATTCTCCTCTTCTTCATCCCACCCTACCTCCTATTTCTCCTCCCCTTCCCTTCCTCCTCCTCCTCCTCCTCCTCCAACATCCACTTTTGATATTCCTCCTTTCCGTCTTCCTTCAAAGGTCTTTCTCATCCTGTATTTCCTTTTTTCCTCCCTCTTCCTCCTCCCTCTTCCTCTTCTTCCTCCTCCTTCCGTCCTCCCGACCGTCATGGATGAGGAATCCGACCTTAACTTCACAAAAATCGCCTGAACTGGTCCACAAAAGCTATATTATTACAACAGACAAGACCAACAAATACGAATTAATCAGTTATATTTTCTTATCAACTCGTGGAGAGAACATTCCATTTATTGAATAAAATCACCCGACGGCAGACACATACATTCTCGAAGTGGAGGTGGAGGGGTAGGGGGGGGATTTGTCCCTACATCCGCTCCCCTCGACCTCAGGGGTAAGAGGGCCAATTTACCCATTCCCCTGGTCCC
Organism: Oratosquilla oratoria; assembly: GCF_046742065.1. Classification (NCBI taxonomy): domain Eukaryota; kingdom Metazoa; phylum Arthropoda; class Malacostraca; order Stomatopoda; family Squillidae; genus Oratosquilla; species Oratosquilla oratoria. Next base: position 38,947,940 of record NC_134813.1, on the reverse strand, counting down.
TTCATATCCTCCCATTAATCTACCTATACTCACTTCATCATCATCATCATCATCATCACTATCACCACCGCCACAACCACCACCACTTCCACTTACAATCAACTCCTCTTCTTTTTTTTAACTCCCATCAATCCACCTCCCTCCACTCTTCCACCCCAACTGTTTACTCACGACTATCAATAATTTCTTTCGTCACGTCTCTTTGTACTTCTTTTCCTCATTCTCCCCATCCTTATCTTGTCATTTAATACCTCCACCTTTTCCCTCTCTCCCTCCTCCCTCTATCACCTCCTCATATACTTTGTAATCTACTCATTCCCTCCTCATCTTCTTCTCATACCTATTTCACTTTCTCCACTTTCTTCTCCTATTCCTCGTCTTCTTCCTCGTCTCCCACGTCCTCTTCTTCCTCCTCCTCCTCCTCCTCCTCGCACGTCTTCTCGTTAGACGAATTATTCTGTTTGTTCCTCTCCTCCACCCACGCTCTCTTCAGCAGACACCCCAGCACTGCACACCCAGAACTCGTATACGTACAAGAGATCGTCTGAACCTGCACAGATAGTCTAAAACAGCGTTTCTCAACCTTCTTGTCCTTGCGTAACCTTAAAAATAAATTGCATGTCTCAAGGAACCCCTGCGCAAAAAAAAAAATTATCATATCTTTTTCGTTTTATTTTCATCGTAATAATAGGTTAAATAGGATTATGTCTATATTACATTATTACAATAACCAGGAATATGTCGTGCGTGTTTAATCATATCACGTATATGAAATTAAATAAAAAATCAAAAGTGCATTAGCTTATCTCACTTGTTCTCGCGGAACCCTTAGGGACCTTTTGCGGAACCTTAGGGTTCCGGGGAACCCTGGTTGAGAAACGCTGCTCTAAAAGATCTTCGACCTGCACAGGATATGTTCACATTTCGAGTCCCATACATGAAGTACCTCAAGGTCTGCACACGAAGACCTCACGGCCTGCACACGAAGACCTCAAGGCCTGCACAGATGTACCTCCGGGCCTGCACACGAGCACCTCTAGGCCTGTAAACATGTACCTCAGACCCCCGCACATGAAGTACCTCAAGGCCTGCACACGAATACCTCCGGGCCTGAACACGAGAACCTCAAGGTCTGCACACGAAGACCCCCGGGCCTGCACACGAGAACCTCAAGGCCTGCACACATGTACCTCAGACCCCGCACATGAAGTACCTCAAGGCCTGCACACGAATACCTCCGGGCCTGCACACGAAGACCTCAAGGTCTGCACACGAAGACCTCCGGGCCTGCACACGAAGACCTCAAGGTCTGCACACGAAGACCTCCGGGCCTCCACACGATAACCTCAAGGCCTGCACACATGTACCTCCGGGCCCGCACATGAAGCACCTCAAGGCCTGCACACGAAGACCTCAAGGTCTGCACACGAAGACCTCAAGGCCTGCACACGAAGACCTCCGGGCCTCCACACGAGGAGCTCCTGGGCCTGCACCCGAATGCTGTCCCAAGTCTGCCCGTCAGGAGCACCGGATTCCCCGCAAGGGCGGACTTCGATAGATCCTCCAACTCAAGTGGATGATGGTAGATCACTCACTCACAGACCAAAAGGTCACCATTTCCACACACACGCATACACGTATATATATATATATATATATATAATATATATATATATATATATATATATATATACACACATACATAGACTATAATCGTACAGATAAATGAAAACATGAAAATGAACAAGAATATGAACAAATTAATAAATATAGATAAATAAATTAACACTTGGAAAAAATATATAAAATCTTCTTGCAGAGAGAGAGAGAGAGAGAGAGAGAGAGAGAGAGAGAGAGAGAGAGAGAGAGAGAGAGAGAGAGAGAGAGAGAGGAGAGAGAGAGAGAGAGAGAGAGAGAGAGAGAGAGAGAGAGAGAGAGAGAGAGAGAGAGAGAGAGAGAGAGAGAGAGAGAGAGAGAGAGAGAGTCGAAACCGAATCGATACTAATCCATTGTTGGCGGCCAATCCGAGTGAAGAGGTCGCCCCCATGTCGCCCTAATTAAGGTCTCCTCCTACTCGAAGAAGGCACGTCGGGTCCTACTTTCGTGTCTCCGTCACAGACACAGACAGACACAGACACACAGACACACACACACACACACACAGACACTCTGCACTGCCCCTGACACACGTACTGACCCCCTTTTTTTTTTTTTTTTTTTTTTTTTTTTTTTTTTTTTTCAGCCAGACGGACACACTTTGACCCAAATAAGGTCTTGATCGCTGAAGACTCATTGTAGGCCAGAGGCCCCTCCCTCGATCTTCGCGCACACACACACACACACACACACACACACACACACACACACACACACACACACACACACACCTCGTGGCACAGTGGTTAGAGTTCCCGGCTGCCACTACGGCGGTCCAGGTTCGAATCTCGCCCAGGGCTCAAATAATATCAGTATCGCTGCACTGTGAGTCGTTACTCCAACTCTCTTGGGCGGGGAGTTTAGGGGGCTGCGGGTCAGGCCACAGCAGTACCTATAGATCAGTCATATATGAGCTCTGAGCTCTCATCCGGGAGGGAAATAGCTGTCGATTACGAGTCCAACACGTGATCCAAGAGCATGGTGAATTACACACACACACACACGCTCGCGCGCGAAAAAAGGACAGAGAGAAAGAGAAAATAAGAACATAAGAGTGAAAGAGACTGCAAGAGACCATAAGGCCTACACTAGGCAGTTCCATGTCCATTACCACCTGTCATCCCCATCCATAAAGTTGTCTGACCGTTTCTTAAAACAACCGATAGTTTCAGCGCTCACTACATGGTTACTAAGTCTATTCCATTCGTTGACCACCCTATTAGTAAACCAGTTCTTGCTCATTCCTTCTTAAATCTAAATTTGTCCAATTTAAATCCATTACTGCGAGCCCTGGCCATTACTGCGAGAGAGAGACAAGAAGCAGAGGAGGAAGAAGAGGAGGAACAAGAGGAGGAAGAAGTAGAGGAAGAAGATGAAGTGATGGAAGAAGAGTAAGAAGAAGAAGAAGACATAAGAAGAGACAAAAATAAAAACAAGAGGAAGAAAAACAACAAGAAAAAGAATAAGAAGGGAAACAAAAGAAAGAAGGGAAGCAGAAAGAAAAACAAGAATATCAAGAAGAAAAAACAAAAAGAAAAACAAAGAGGAAGAAGGGGAGGAAGAAAAAAA
>NC_134813.1:38937215-38939715 GCF_046742065.1 Oratosquilla oratoria | reverse complement strand
TCTCCTTCTCTCTTGCTCTCGTTCTCTATCTCCATCTCTCTCTCTCTATCTCTCTCTCTCTTTCGCTATCAATCTCTTTCCCTCTCTCTTGCCCTCTTTCTCTCTCTCTCCCTCTCTTTCTCTCTTTCTACCTATCTCGCTATCAACATCTTTCCCTCTCTCTTGTTCTCGTCCCCTCCCTCTCTTGCTCTCGTTCTCTCTCTCTCTCTCACTCGCTCTCTCTCTATTTACAATAATTTGATGCTATTTATATTTCTTTTACAAAGTGGAAGTTTTACGTCAACTGAAGGACAACAAAGACTGAGGGGAACCTACCAGATGGAAGAGTCAAAGAGGTCGCCACTCAAAATTTCGTAAAGAGTTTACCGAAATAGACTTCGACATTCTGGCTGAGTTGGGGAAAAAAACTCACTAGAAATAAATGAATATATAAATGAATAGATAAATAATCAATGAATCAGATGAATAAATAACAGATAATTAATCAATAAATAACTAAAAATTCATTAAATATAATCATTTCTTTTCCTCTGTTCAGTTACGTTCCTTCATTTTTCTTAAACCATTTCTGTATCAATACCTCTTCAGCGTGATATTCTTCCCAAGGATAGAAGAGCTGGTTAAACCAGACAAAATACTTGTCTTGTGCGCATACCGTCCCCTAACATTAGCCAGAATAAAATACACAAGCTCGCCTGACGTCAGGTGATTTTATTCACCAAAGAATTCCTCATTTCAATCCTTTTCACCACAATATTCCCTACGTTCCATCCTAACTGCCGTCAGGCGATTTTATTCGCATCAAAAAAGCTAACAGCACTCGAAAGGGGTTAACCATTAACCAGGCAGGTTCACTGAACCAGCTTAATCTCGATTAAAGCTTAATAAAGCTGAAGAACTTTGCATTAAGCTCGACGGAAAAAGTGAAACGCGCTCAACCCGCAAATGTCGCTGCGACAGCGCCACCTGCCGATGGGCGCCCTGGACACACCCACCACGCCCTAAGCGACAATGCGATCAAGGAGGAGGAGGAGGAGGAGGTGATGGTAGTTGGTGGTGGTAGTGATGGTGGTGATGATGGTGGTAGTGATTAGTTGGTGGTAGTGATGGTGGTGATAGTGATGATAGTGGTAGTTATGGTAGTTGGCGGTGATGGTAGTTGATGGTGATGGTGTTAGTAGTGACGGTGGTGACGGTAGTTCGTAATGACGATGGGGGTAGTGATGGTGGTATGTAATCTATAGTCAACCCTTGTCTTTGTCTAATATGCAATATGCCTTTCTTGCACAGAGATTACGTTCATCGGCGAGTCATCTTGCCTATGTATAGACTTGTCGTAATTTTCTTTACAAGTTGAAAGGTAAAAGTTAAACAACATATTTCTTAACTAATTCTTAACAATTATTAATACTAATAGGTGCTCGGTAGTAGCAATAATAGAACTCGAGCTACTCCATTTGATAGCAATAGTGACGTAATTGTTGGTCTTCAGTTTGTGGCAATACGCCACTACTGTAGTTTCCCCTTTACGCAAATAGCATTTTTGTAAAATAAAATTACTATAATTTAAGAAACTATTGTATGTGCCCATGATAATCAAATCATACATTATAAATAATGTTGCCACATACTAGGATAGCCCTTATAAGGTGAAAAGCATCTGAGTGTAACATTATTGTATAAATGTACAAAGTAATAAAATATTAATTATGTTTAATCTATGTCATGGAGGGCGGAAATTTAATAATCACAGAAGAGAACGAAAAAACGTGGAGACTGAACAACTTCACGCCAGGCTTAATGACCCCCTTATTGGTCGATAGCCTTTAAAAAAAAAAAAAAAAAAAAAAAAAAAATATATATATATATATATATATATATATATATATATATGCAAAGTAGACCACTTGGAAAAAGAAACTAACGAAGCAGAGCGCTTTCGTATATTACATCTTCAGTGCACTGAAGATGTAATATACGAAAGCGCTCTGCTTCGTTAGTTTCTTTTTCCAAGTGGCCTACTTTGCATAAGTGAACACACGTACCCGTGTTTTATTAGCATATATAAATATGTATGTATTAATAATAATAACAATAATAGTAATAATAATCCTTCTATGGACGATTACCATTTACCATGAAAAGGTAAGTAGCCACAAGTTCCTTAAGTAGCTGAGTCCCACAAACTCCCAGGGACTTGGTTCTGTTTGTCCTTGGAATACCACAATGCGCCTGTACTTAAGTCTACCGCCGAGCAATTCTATCATAACTATTCAGGAATATTATTAAGGAATAACAATTTAACTTGTTTATCTTATCTACTTTGTAATTAATTGTAATATAAAAAAAACACATCAATAAACATAAATACACAAATAAATAAACAAATGGACCAATAAATGAAAAAATATAAACTTTAATATTTTTATTCTAATTGTCGCCAAATTATTTAATTCTCGTAAGGGCGAAATCCTTGGACAACAAAGGCTTAGGTAGACAA
>NC_134813.1:38922215-38932215 GCF_046742065.1 Oratosquilla oratoria | reverse complement strand
TATGTGCGCGGGTGTGTGTGAATGTGTGCAGTTATACACTTATCTGAGTCTATGTATGCATGCATATATGTAGATGTTGATACGTGCATATGTATATACAGTATGTATGTGTGTATATAAGGATATTGCATATATATGCATATTATATATATATATATATATATATATATATATATATGTTGTTACGTGCTTTGGTGACGTAATCGCAAGCGTGCTGGTCTCGTATTCGCTTAGTTCTGGGTTAGAATCCCGCACTCCTTTCCGATTCACAGATGTCATTGTCACCTGCCCCAATAACCCAAAAGCATAGGACAACTACTCAGCGCCTTCTGGTGTAAGTTCCTTCACCTTGTAAGCAGATACTGTATATATGTGTGTAGTATGTTTGCGTTTCTATATGTATATATATAAGCAATTACGCAGAGGTTGAATGACCCTGAACGGTTAACTACTTGGGGTTAACCAGTGGTGGTCACGTGATTGGAGAAATTGCTTTTAAAGTTGACAACAAAAACCCGTTTTCTTTGGAATAACATAAGAGGAGGAAGGGAAAGAGAAAACGGAATTGGGCAACTATCGGGGGATTGAAGTGATGTTGGAGCTCAGGGGAACAGATACTCCGAGTAAAAAGCGTTTTAATTAATGAATATAATGAATAAATAAACGATTAACTAGAATAATAAAAGTAACACTAACGAAAATAATAATAAAAATAATAAAGAAAATAACAATAACAATAAAACATTAATATAACAATAATAAAAACAATAATAACAGTAACAACAACAATAATAAAAATAATAATAATAATACTAGCAGCATTAATGACGATAATGATGATAATACTAATTAGGGAATTTTCAAATTGGCATTAGAAACCTTTCACTCTTGCTTCCGCCAAACGAGGCATTAATATATATATATATATATATATATATATATATATATATATATATATATATATATATGCTAATGACACGAGTACGTGCGTTCATTTAAGCAAAGTAGACCACTTGAAAAAAAGAAACTAGCGAAGCACTGGATGTAATATACGAAAGCGCGCTCTGCTTCGTTTCTTTTTTTCCAAGTGGTCTATTTTGCATACGTACACACATACACATACACACACACACACACAGATATATATATACATATATATATACATACATATATATATACATACATATATATATATATATATATATATATATATATATGAGAGGGAAAGGGAGAGGAGAGGAAAAATGCAGGGAGAGAGAAAGAGAGGGAGGATTATACGAGTATCTTAACATAATACTACACCAGTAGTAATAATATAATCACACTGAAATCATTATCCTGTCATGGTAATACATTATGGAAAATAAATTGCACTTCCTCTTTTTACAAACAGCATTGAATTAATGCAACAGCTAAGCTCGTTACACATGAATTTCCCAATTGTATTCTGCTCATGTCTCTTGTTGACCGATATGAAATGAAAAGTGAACGATAGTTTTCCAGTCGTGCAGGGGCATTCCACGTCATCGTGGTACGTTTCATAATCTTTGGTACTTTTCTTATATTTTTACGCTTTTTTTTTAAGTTTGAAAAGAGAAAACGAAGGAAAATGGTGATTTGAATTCCAAATTCCATTGATGAGGCAGTGCACGAGAGAGAACTTGACAAATTTTCTTTTCCTTTTTTTTTTCAAAATCCACTTAGAGAATGCAAGGCACCATTAGACACGTTCTTGTGAACGGGTGCAATCACACATAAAAAATCATTGTGTGTGTGTGTGTGTGTGTGTGTGTGTGTGTGTGTGTGTGTGTGTGTGTGTGTGTGTGTGTGTGTGTGTGTGTGTGTGTGTGTGTGTGTGTGTGTGTGTGTGTGTGTGTGTGTGTGTGTGTGTGATTCACCATGGTCTTTGGATCACATGTTGGACTCGTGATCAACAGCTATTTCCCTCCCGGAAGAGAGCTCAGAGCTCGTATGACCGATCTGTGGGTAATGCCGTGACTTTACACGCACGCACACACACACACACACAACTCCCCGCCCACGAGAGCTGGAGTAACGACTCGAAGCGCAGCAATATTAAAATTATTTCAGCCCTGGGCAGGATTCAAACCCGGACCGCCGTAGTGACAGTCGGGGACTCTACCAACCGCGCCACAGAGTCGTTTGTGTGTGTGTGTGTACGTGTATGTGTGTGTGTACGTGTGTGTGTGTACGTGTGTGTGTGTGTGTGTGTGTGTGTGTGTGTGTGTGTGTGTGTGTGTGTGTGTGTGTGTGTGTGTACGTGTGTGTGTGTGTATACGTGTCTGTGTCCGTGTGTGTGTGTGTACGTATGTGTACGTATGTACGTGCGTGATCAATCACCTACATGTACTTTATCTAAACAAGTTCACTCGCGATAATTAATCCTTTTCCATCTTTTCCATATGTTCTAAGCTTACAAAAATTAATCAAATAAAACAAAATTGAATCAAATAAAATAAAAATCCACCCATTTTTTGCCAGAAAATATTGATGACAATATTTTTCCTAATATCAATTAAGTTTATGAGTTCTGACGACACTTTTTCGCTTTTTCCGTTCACACACCGACGACATGACGTCATCATGAGAAAAAAAGAAAATGGGAAGTTTCTGCAATAGAGTTAAAACAAGTTTAGAACACTCTTAGACTGGATTTTTCTTTGATTTTTTTACTATTACTATTATCACTATTATTACTATTACGATTATCATTATAATCATTATCATTATTTCTCTATCTCTCAGTAAGTAGGAAGACAAGGAGATAAACGAGGAGAATGAAGAAGAAAAAGTGGTAGAAGTATAAGAGGAAGAAGAGGAAGAGGTGAAAGAAGAGGAAGAAGAGGAAGGAGAGCTACAATATCAAGAGGAAGAATGGGGAAAGGAGGAGGAGGAGGAGGGAGGGGATGAAGAACAGATTAAATCAGGGATGAGGAAGAGGAGGAGGAAGAGGATGATGAAGAGAAAAAAGGGGAGGAAGAGGAGGAAGAATAGAAAGAGGAGGAGGGGAGGAGCAAGATAATAACGAGAGGAAGACTGGGAAAAGGAGGAGGAGGAGGAGGAAGGGTAGGAGGAACAGAGGAAATCAGGAATGACGATGACGAAGAGGAGGAGGAAGAAGAATAGAAAGAGGAGGGGAGGAGAGGAGGAAGAGGAGGAAGGGGAGGAACAACTGAGGAAATCAGGGATGATGATTAGTAGGAGGAGGAGGAAGAATAGAAAGAGGAGGAAGAGGAGGAAGAGGAAGAATAGAAAGAGGAGGGGAGGAGGAAGAGGAGGAAGAGGAAGAATAGAAAGAGGAGGAGGGGAGAAGGAAGAGGAGGAAGGGGAGGAGCAACAGAGGGAATCAGAGATGATGATTAGTAGGAGGAGGAGCAGGAGGAGGAAGAGGAGGAGGAGGAGGAAGAACAGAAATAGGAGGAAAGGAGGAGGAAGAGGAAGAGGAGGAAGAGAGGATAAAAGAGCGACACAAGTTGTGCGACAGAGTTCAGAGAGTTCAGGATTTTTCTTTTTTCTTCGTCCGTTTCAGAAGCCTTCGTTCCAAAAAGGAATCTGGAGGTTTCTGCCCGAAAGATAAGAGTAGCGTCCGTTGAGGTGATTACGAGCTGAGTTACGGTAACTGCCCTCCGCCTACTGGTAATTAGACTATGTCTTGTGGTAATTAGACTAGGTCTTGTGGTAATTAGACCATGTCTTGTGGTAATTTGACTATGTCCTAAGGTAACTACCCTCCGCTTACTGGTAACTGCCCTCCGCCTACTGGTAATTAGACTATGTCTTGTGGTAATTAGACTATGTCTTGTGGTAATTAGACTATGTCTTGTGGTAATTAGACTACGTCTTGTGGTAATTTGACTATGTCCTAAGGTAACTGCCCTCCGCCTACTGGTAATTAGACTATGTCTTGTGGTAATTAGACTATGTCTTGTGGTAATTAGACTATGTCTTGTGGTAATTAGACTATGTCTTGTGGTAATTAGACTATGTCTTGTGGTAATTAGACTATGTCTTGTGGTAATTAGACTATGTCTTGTGGTAATTAGACTAGGTCTTGTGGTAATTTAACTATGTCCTAAGGTAACTGCCCTCCGCCTTCTGGTAATTAGACTATGTCTTGTGGTAATTAGACTATGTCTTGTGGTAATTAGACTACGTCTTGTGGTAATTTGACTATGTCCTAAGGTAACTGCCCTCCGCCTACTGGTAATTAGACTATGTCTTGTGGTAATTAGACTATGTCTTGTGGTAATTAGACTATGTCTTGTAGTAATTAGACTACGTCTTGTGGTAATTTGACTATGTCCTAAGGTAACTACCCTCCACTTCCTGGTAATTAGACTATGTCTTGTGGTAATTAGACTATGTCTTGTAGTAATTAGACTACGTCTTGTGGTAATTTGACTATGTCCTAAGGTAACTGCCCTCCGCCTACTGGTAAATAGGTCTATGTCTTGTGGTAGTTAGACTATGTCTTGTGGTAATTAGACTGTCTTGTAGTAATTAGACTACGTCTTGTGGTAATTTGACTATGTCCTAAGGTAACTGCCCTCCGCTTCCTGGTATTTGGACTATGTGTTGTGGTAATTAGACTAGGTCTTGTGGTAATTTGATTGTCTTGTGGTAATTAGGCCAAGTCTTAAGGTAACTGCCCTCCGCCTGCTGGTAATTAGACTACATCTTGTGGTAATTAGCCTATGTCTTGTGGTAATTAGCCTATGTCTTGTGGTAATTAGACTATGTCTTGTGGTAATTAGAGTATGTCTTGTGGTAATAAGACTACGTCTTGTGGTAATTAGATTAGGTCTTGTGGTAATTAGACTATGTCTTGTGGTAACTGGACTAGACCTTGTGGTAATTAACTATGTCTTGTGGTAATTGGACTAGGCCTTGTGGTAATTAACTATGTCTTGTGGTAATTGGACTAGGCCTTGTGGTAATTAACTATGTCTTGTGGTAATTAGATTATATATAATTACATGGCCTATTATACAGATATACATACGTATACCCACATACACGCGTATAGCCTATATATGTACGTACTTGGCTGGCAAAGAAAATAACAAAAAAAAAACGTGTGGATAACCAAGGAAACGTCTATAAAAGACAATGACGAAGATGAAGATCCTGTGTGTGTGTGTGTGTGTGTGTGTGTGTGTGTGTGTGTGTGTGTGTGTGTGTGTGTGTGTGTGTGTGTGTGTGTGTGCGTAACGTCACAGCATTACCCATAGATCGCTCATATATGAGCTCTGAGCTCTCTTCCGGGAGGGTAGTAGCTGTCGATCACAAGGCCAGCACGTGATCCAAGACCATGGTGAATACACACACACACACACAGGCGAAATGTCCTTGCACATTTAACCCAAGAATTCCCAATTCCCACAGCAAAGCCTAGAGAAGTGAAAGGAAAGTAGGAAGAGGAGGAAGAGGAGGAGGAGGAGGAAGAGGAGGAAGAAGAGGAGGAGGAGGAGGAAGAGGAATAGGAGGAGGAAAAGGAAGAGGAGGAAGAGGAAGAGGAGGAAGAAGGAGGAATAGGAAGAGGAGAAAGAGGAAGAGGAAGAGGAGGAACAGGAGGAGGAAGGGGAGGAGGAAGGGGAGGAGGAAGAGAAGGAAGAGGCAGCGAGTCGTGCAATTAACCCGATGGCTAATCAAGGCTTGAGGAGATTGAAGGCAGAGCTCGACCATTTTTGTCACAAGGACGAGCTCCGGGGGAAGGGTAAGGGATGTGTTCGAGGGGGAAGGTAAGGGATCGAAACGGCCCTCCGTGGGTGTCGCCATACTGCCGTCAGGCGATTTTATTCAATTCAGGAAGAGCTTTCGACCAACATGGTCTGCACACACACATACACACACACACACACACACACACACACACACACACACACACACACGACACGATGGCGCAGTGGTAGATCTCGCGGCCGCCACTACGGTGGTCCGGGTTGAATCCCGCCCAGGGCTAAAATAATTTCAGTAGCACTGCGCTGCGAGTTGTTACTCTAACTCTCGTGGGCGGGGAGTTGGGTGTGTGTGTGTGCGTGTAAGGTCACAGCATTACCCATAGATCGGTCATATACGAGCTCTGAGCTCTCCTTCGGGAGGGAAATAGCTGTCGATCACGAGTCCAACACGTGATCCAAAGACCATGGTGAATCACACACACACACACACACACACACACACACACACGAAGTATTCTATTTTTGTACTTGATTTAGTTTCTTTCTATTCAATTATTTTTAACAAATGAATAAATAAATTAATAAAAGAAGACTGAAGGCAATTTGTTAATCTTCGCAGTTTCCAAGACTTCTCTTAAATGTGTGTGTGTGTGTGTGTGTGTGTGTGTGTGTGTGTGTGTGTGTGTGTGTGTGTGTGTGTGTGTGTGTGTGTGTGTGTGTGTGTGTTTCACCGTGATCTTGGATCACGTGTTGGACTCATCATCGACGGCTATTTTCCCTCCCGGAGGAGAGCTCTGAGCTCATATATGACCGATCTATGGGTAATGCTATGACCTTACACGCACACACACACACACCCAACTCCCCGCCCACAAGAGTAGGAGTAACGACTGGCAGCGCAGCGATACTGAAATTATTTCAGCCTTGGGCTGGATTCTAACCCGGACCGTCGTAGTTGCAAGGCAGGAAGTCTACCAACTGCGCCACTACGTACGTACGTACGTACGTACGTGTGTGTGTGTGTGTGTGTGTGTGTGTGTGTGTGTGTGTGTGTGTGTGTGTGTGTGTGTGTGTGTGTGTGTGTGTGTGTGTGTGTGTGTGTGTGTGTGTGTGTGTGTGTGTGTGTGTGTGTGTGTGTGTGTGTGTGTGTGTGTGTGTGTGTGTGTGTGTGTGTGTGTGTGGTTGACCGATTTAACGAGTCCCCAAAAATTGGCAGTTGTCTTCAGAAATTTAAATTCCCCCCTCCCCCTTCCCCCTCTCCTTCTCCCTCTCTCTCTCACTTTCTCTCTCTCTCATTTCACTAAGTAATAAAATTTTAGTTTTGGATTCTTCTTGGTCTCGAAGTGTGCAAAAAGATGGAAGAAGACAAAAGAGGAAAATGTGGTAAAGGCGGAGGAAGATAAGGAGGAGGAGGAGGAAGAGGAAGATGAAGAAGAGGAGGAGGAGGAAGAGGAGGAGGAGCTGGTGGAGCAGGAGGAGGAGGCGGAGAAAAAGGAGAAGAAAGAGAAATAGGAGCAGGGGGAAGAACGGAAGAAGGAAGAGGAGGAGGAGGAGGAGGAGGAGGAGGGAAGGAGGAGGGAAAGGAGGAGGAGGGGAGAAGGAGGGAAGGAGGAGGGGAAGAGGATAGGGAGGAGGAAGAGGAACGGGAGGAGGAGGAACGGGAGGAGAAGGAAGAGGAGGAACGGGAGGAGAAGGAAGAGGAGGAACGGGAGGAGAAGGAAGAGGAGGAGGAGGAGCAGGGGGAGGAGGGGGAGGAGGAGGGGAGGAAGAGGTGGAGAGCGCGGATGGGCCGCAATCAATTCACTCTGCGGCCAATCGGCAGCGCTGCGGCGTTGCGGCGGCGGAGGAGGAGGAGGTATGAGGAGGAGGAAGATGAGGAGGGCGCAGGAGGAGTACAGAGAGAGGTGAAGGAGGAAAGATGGAGTAGGAGGAACAAGGAGGAGGAGGAGGAGGAGGAGGAGGAGGAGGAACAAGGAGGAGTAGGAGGAGGAGGAGAAGGAGGGTGGATGATTATTATTATTATTAATAGTAATAGTACAGGAGAGGGAGAGAGGGAGAGAGGATTAGAAGAGAGGAGGAGATGAGGAGAGGAACAGGGAAGGAGAAGGGAAGAATGAGGAAGATGGAAGGATAAGGGAGAAAGGAGGGATAAGGGAGGGAGGTAGGAGGGCGGGAGGGAGAAGGAGGTACGAAGGAGGGAGGAGGGAATAGGGGGAAGAGGAAGGAGGGGAAGGAGGAAAGAGGAATGAAAAAGGAGGGAGGAGGGGGAAATGAAGAGGAAAGAGGAAGGAGGAAGGAGGAATGAGGAGGGAGGAAGAAAATTGAGGGAGGAGGAATGAGGAGGGAGGAGGAATGAGGAGGGAGGAGGAATGAGGAGGGAGGAGGAATGAGGAGGGAGGAGGAATGAGGAGGGAGGAGGAATGAGGAGGGAGGAGGAATGAGGAGGGAGGAGGAATGAGGAGGGAGGAGGAATGAGGAGGGAGGAGGAATGAGGAGGGAGGAGGAATGAGGAGGGAGGAGGAATGAGGAGGGAGGAGGAATGAGGAGGGAGGAGGAATGAGGAGGGAGGAGGAATGAGGAGGGAGGAGGAATGAGAAGGAAGGAGGGAGGAGAAATGAGGAGGAGGGAAGAGGAGGGAGGAGGAGGGAGGAGGAATGAGGAGGGAGGAAGAGGGAGGGGGAATGAGGAGGGAGGAGGAGGGAGGAGGGATAAGGAGCTATGGAAGGTAGGCCGGCCCTTCTTGGCTCGGGATCGCCCATCAAATGGACTGCCAATTGAACACTGCCGCCTCTCCCTTGGGTTTCTCCTCTCCCCCCTCCCACACACACACTCTAAGCCGTCTTACACACACACACACACACACACACACACACACACACACACACACACACACACACACACACACACACACACACACACACACACACACACACACACAGACTGACAAAAAGAAAAACAAATGAAGCACGTGCAGTCGTGGTCTACTCTCATTTGTCCTCTCTACTTGTTCCTCTCTTCCTTCACACACGCACACACTCAAACACGCACGCACACACACACACACACACACACACACACATATATATATACATATGTGTGTGTGTGTGTGTGTGTGTGTGTGTGTGTGTGTGTGTGTGTGTGTGTGTGTGTGTATGTGTGTGTGTGTGTGTGTGTGTGTGTGTGTGTGTGCGGGTGTGTGTGTGTGTGCGGGTGTGTGTGTGTGTGTGTGTGTGTGTGTGTGTGTGTGTGTGTGTGTGTGTGTGTGTGTGTGTGTGTGTGTGTGTAAAAGATGGAATCAGATTTTCAGTAATGCACGTAGTTGAAAACGACAGTATTGCAGTAATTATTAATTTTTGTCTAGTATTCTCAATTTTCCTGATCAAAATTCTGCTATTAACTGGGTGAACAGAGGCTAAGTCTCCGTATTCTTCCATTTTGTTTCCTTGTATTGTAGAACTCAACGTTTCGTCTTAAGAAAGACATTTTCAAGAGTACTCTGCAATAACAAAATGTACTCAGTCAAATACAGCAACGATGACAGTTGTACAAAAATAAATCGTACATAAACAATTCTGGTAAAATAAGATACAATATAATTCTGGTAAAATAAAATACAATACAATTACATACAGTAACGAATGAAATATAAGAAAAATTCTGGTAACAAGTGGGAAAGGTACAATACAAGAGAGTGCCAAGAAAACGGGTACTTACATTCAAAGGTAGGTGAGGAAAATTACAAGCATGAGAGGTACTGACTGCTATATATATATATATGGATGGGTCAGGCGGTCGGCACTCAGAGGGGCCAATTATGTGACCGCAGAGGTCAGGGGAGAAGGGAGCGGTTACTCGAGAAGGGGAAGAGCCGGAGGAAGAAGGGGAGGGGGAGGGGGAGGAAGAGGAAGAAGAGGAAGAGGAGGGGGAGGAAGAGGAAGAAGAGGAAGAGGAGGGGAAGGTGGAAGGGAAGGAATGGGGGAGGGAGGAAGGAGGGGGGAAGTTAGGATTCCTAGACCGTGAGGAAAACAAAGGAATACTGGAAGTCATATTAGATTGGATATTAATGACTGGTGCTCTGTCTTTAATATGGAATGCTTAAAACAATTTTAGCCTAAGATCGTCACTGGTTTCAATAATTTTGGTAGAATTAACCAAGTCCTCCCTGCTAAGTTTGACATTGTGAAAAATTCTGTGATGTTTGATAGCTCCCTCCTGTAGATGTAATGATAGGCGACGGCTGACCTTGCATCTAGTTTAAACAATGTTTGATTATGAGGTTTACAATCCTCCATAGGCTT
>NC_134813.1:38909715-38917215 GCF_046742065.1 Oratosquilla oratoria | reverse complement strand
GAGAGAAAGAGAGAAAGAAGAGAGAGAGAGAGAGAGAGCGAGAGAGAGAGAGAGAGAGAGTCTTCCCCGCTATATCTCTTTCTCTCTCTATTCCTCCCCTTGTCATAATCCAATATTTTTCTATCCTTCAACCTTCTCTCTTTTTCTTTTCCCCCACCCGGTATCTCTCTCTCACACATTCTCCACCACCATCTCTCTCTCTCTCTCTCTCTCTCTCTCTCTCTCCCTCCTTCCTCCCGTCATATCTATCTTCTTCCCCCGCCATATCTCCTCATCTCTCTCTTTCTATCTCTCCCCTTCTCTATCCTTCCCCCCTCTCTTTCTCTCCCTTCCGCTATATCTCTCCCTCTATCACTCTCTCTGTCTCTCTCACTCTCTTTCTCTCTGTATCCCTTCCCCCCTCCCCCTCTCCCCCGCTCCGGCCGCCGTGCACCCTTGGTGGCAGCGGTGGGATTCTTGAGCTACGCGTAGAACAATATCAATCAACTGGTTTCTTCCTGCCTCGACCATCAATTCCTCTTCCGCTCATCGTAGTACCTCGCGTGCCCCCCCCTACAACCCCCTCCCTCCCCCTCTCCCCCCCACTCCCCCCCCGGGGGGGGGAGATTGAGGGTGGCTAGGGTGAGGGCGGCGGCCCGTCTGCGTGTGTTTTATTATCGGTGTCGTTGAGAGGTGGTGGTGGTAGTGGTGGTGGTGGTGGAAGTAGTATTGGCAGTGGTGGTGGTATAATTGGTGGTGGTGGTGATGGTATTATTGGTGGCGGTAGTACTGGTGGTGGTGATGGTATTACTGGTGGTGGTATATTTGGTGGTGGTGGTATATTTGGTGGTGGTGATGGTATTATTGGTGGTGGTGGTATAATTGGTGGTGGTGATGGTAGTATTGCTGGTGGTGAAGGGGGTGATGGTATTGGTGGTAGTGGTGGTATAATTGGTGGTGGTGGTGGTAGTATTGGTGGTGGTGATGGTATTATTTGTGGTGATGGTATTACTGGTGATGGGAGTGGTAGTATTGGTGGTGGTAGGGGTTGATGGTGACGATAATGATCACACACCATATGTATATTCCTTACCAAACATCCTCTTCCTAACACACTGGAATAAACCTCACAATGAAAAAAAAACAATAATAATAAAAAATAAAAATAAAAAGCGAGGATGTGGTCGGAATCATAATATTCCTTTGACCCTCACCACGCGAAACTCAAACGCAAAAACATAAGTTATCTTAAGCCTAACTTGAACTACATTTATGATCGTTTCAGCCTTCAACTCGTCTCCCTCCCGCCCTTCCCGCAGACTGATCTCCGATGTGTATCTTCCTTCGCCTCCTTGTTAAATCCTTTCTTCTTCAACTACTCACACACACTCTCCTAATCCACCTGACAACCATCTAACCTTTATCAATTTATCTTTGAATTGTATCCTTTATCAACCTGCATTCTAAACCACTTTCCCTTCTCTTTGTTAAAACATTTCCTCTCACACACATCCTAACTTCCCAAGTCTCCAGCCTACACACTCTTTTCCTTTCTACCTATGAATAGTATAATTTTACAAACAACGCAGTTCATCTTCTTCCTGACATGTATTATCCATCTTCCCTCCCACCGACATTCTTTTTCATCTTCCTTTTTATTAGCGTCTCCCAGTCCGTTCCGGATTAATTTTCAATTATCTTTATGCTACCCGTATCTCCTCAGGCTCCCCCATATCCACTTCCACTACCGTTCCCCAGCGTGCAAAACTGAAGCTTCCACGACACACTCCAAGAACTAATTACACTCCAATATTCCTTCACAACGTGGAGTCTATGGACTCCTAGAGTGCCAGAGAGTCCCGCAAGAGGGAGTTAGTGGATGTGTAGTGATTAGAATCAATAGTGAAATAGTGGTTTTCTCCAGGAAGCTAAACAGTACAACATAAGTGGCCTACGTGACGAAAGACAGGTTGAAGATCCCTTACGACCAGACGTCCACTATTTGTCTTTGCTTTTAATCACACTTTCCTGTCTATCAGAACCTTTTACTGACCTCCAGCCATCCTTCTTGCATCCATCAGCCTGTGTATCACGTCCTGACTCATTATCCCACACCAACACAGTCTTCGTGATCTCCAACAAAACCCAATCTCCATCAAAATATTTGGGTTACATGAAGAATTGTCACCCCAGAACGCCCACCTGAAGAATCGTCACCCCATGAGATCCCACCTGAGGAATTGTCACCCCAGAACGCCCACATGACGAATCGTCACCCCATGAGATCCCACCCGAAGAATTGTCACCCCAGTATGCCGAATATCAACAGTGTAATAAAGATTAGGTTAGGTTAGGTTGAATGAGGGTTAAGCTTATCGTCATCAACTTATACAACTGAAGAATCGTAAACCCAGGATGGCCCATATGAAGAATTGTCACCCCAGAACGCCCACATGAAGAATCGTCACCCCAGAACGCCCACATGAAGAATCGTCACCCCAGAACGCCCACATGAAGAATCGTCACCCCAGAACGCCCACATGAAGAATCGTCACCCCAGAACGCCCACATGAAGAATCGTCACCCCAGAATGCCCACATGAAGAATTGTCACCTCAGAACGCCCACATGAAGAACTGTCACCCTGTTGAAATCTGGGGAGACGATTCTTCATGTGATCTTTCTGCTCTGACACTGATTTCTTTCCACCAGTTTTCTAAGCTCCACCCATCTCCAACACAAGTGAACATCCTTCCCAACACCTTCCTCAAGACTACTCATGCAAACCCTTCCATCATCATCAAAACATACATCATCACTGCAGTCTCCTACAAAAACCCAAACCTCCATGTGAGAGCCAATCTGTCGCTTCTACAGACTCCTCCAACACCTGCCCCCCCCCATCAGAACAACCAAAGCCACTTTTACAACCCCCATGACAGCTAAACACAGTTTCGCAAAAACCCTCCACCCCTTCGTCCCAATCACAACCTCCATCTACCATCACAACCTATGGAACTTCTTTCCAGACCCTTTGCAGCAGTTCCAGGTCTTTTGAGCGTGCGTGGACAACAGACCACCTGGCAAGAGGCAGCCGCGGGGAAGGGTGGAGGGGAGGGAAGGAAGGAGAGACGGTGGTCGAATGAGGCACATGGGCGGAGTAGTGACCCCGTTAGTAGTGGGGCACCCGCCCAACGCGGTCAGAAGAGTCTCATAACATCTTCAGTACAGTACAGAGGCCTCTCTCTCTCTCTCTCTCTCTCTCTCTCTCTCTCTCTCTCTCTCTCTCTCTCTCTCTCTCACTCTCTCTCACTCTCTAAGATAATCTAGTAGTCTATTACTTTGTGACTTTGTCCAGTTGAAGGGTTCCTCTCTCCAAACTGAAGAAGTTAAATATCTTCCCTTTCTCAATTCAAAAGCGTTTAATGTGGGCTATCCCTATGATGTGACTCACGTTGTATTTCTATTTTTTATTTATTTACTTATCTATTTATTTATTCATTTATCTATTTACTTATTTATCTATTTATTTATTTATTTGTAGTCACCACTTCACATTCAAATGTGGGGTTCGTTCCTAACAAGACTCGATTTCAATACGAACACACTCGTAAGTGTACCCAAATCCATAAGCTTGGCCATGACTCCATAAGCGTAGCCATAAGCGTGGCCATAAATGTAGTTGTAAGTGTAGCCATAAACGTAGCCATAAGTGTAGCCATAAGCGTAGCCATAAGTGTAGCTGTAAGTATAGCCATAAGTGTAGCCATAAGTGTAGCTGTAAGTATTGCCATAAGTGTAGCCATAAACGCAGCCATAAGCTTAGCCATAAGTGTAGCCATAAGCTTAGCCATAACCACATCGAGAGTCACGACGAAGAGTCCTAACCCTTTTCAACAGTGGCGTACTCTATGAATTTTACTCTGGCTAAGAAAAGGGCGATTTTTTTTTATACATCTGAGGGGGGCGCCTCCTCCGACCCCGCCCCGGGGCCTGAAGAGGTTCTAGATTGATATTAACCCCTTCCAAGAACGAGAACGAGACCAACCGACCGACACACACACACACACACACACACACACACACACATACACACACACACAGAGTGATCTGAGAGAGAGAGAGAGAGAGAGAGAGAGAGAGTGAGAGTGAGTGAGAGAATGAGAGTGACAGAGACAGTGTGCGAGAGTGAGAGAGTGAGAGAAAGTGAGAGAGAGAATGAGAGAGTAAGAGAGAGTAAGAGAGGCAGACAAACAGACAGACAGAGAGAGAGGGAGAGAGAGGGAGAGAGAGAGAGAGAGAGAGAGAGAGAGAGAGAGAGAGAGAGGGGGGTAGGTAGAGGGAGAGAGAGAGAGAGAGAGACAGAGAGAGAGAGAGGGAGGGAGAGGGAGAGAGAGAGAGAGAGAGATAGGGAGAGATAGAGAGAGAGAGAGAGAGAGAGAGGGGAAGGGAGAGGGAGAGATAGAGAGAGAGGGAGAGGGAGAGAGAGAGAGGGAGAGGGAGAGAGAGAGAGAGAGAGAGGGGGGGGGAGGAAGAGGGAGAGGGAGGGAGAGTGAGAAAGAGAGAGAGAGAGACTCGTAATCTTCTCTCGTTCATACACGCACCAGTGTCATGACATCAAATCTGCAGTACACTGAGGGGGCACAGTGTACCGTTGTTTTGTTTACCGTTTTTGCGCTCGCGCCATTAAGTGCGGACGTGCGTACGTGTGTGTGTGTGTGTGTGTGTGTGTGTGTGTGTGTGTGTGTGTGTGTGTGTGTGTGTGTGTGTGTGTGTGTGTGTGTGTGTGTGTGTGTGTGTGTTTACCTATCTAGTTGTATTATACGGGAAGGGAGCTATACTCGTAGTGAACCGTCTTTGTATCTTTCAGCATCTAGTTTGTTCTTACATTCTCGTGTGTGTGTGTGTGTGTGTGTGTGTGTGTGTGTGTGTGTGTGTGTGTGTGTGTGTGTGTGTGTGTGTGTGTGTGTGTTTGTAAAGACGGGAGATGGTTGTGAAACAAGTGAAAGATTGAGAAGACGAAGAGGAGAAAGAGGAACCGAAGGAAGAAGAGGAAAGAGGACGAAGATGAAGAAAAGGAGGAAGAACTGGAAGAAGAGGAGAGGAAGAGGAGGAAGACTAGAAGTAGAAGCAGAGGCAGAAGAAGGGACCGGAAGCGGAGGAGGAAAAACAAGAAACAGAACGACGAGAAGGAAAAAAAAGAATTAAGAGGAACAGCGAAACCGTAAACAAGTACAAGAATAGGAGAGGAACCAGAAGAAGACCTACAAGAAAGTCGCCACCGCCTCCGCCTTCTCTGGGCGCCCGAAGACTCTCGAATTACAACTGGCATCAATTACATCGGCGACTTCAACCCCCCTCCCCTCCCCTCCCTTCCCCCACTCGGGAAGGGGGATCAGGGGGAGGAATGAGGGTGGGGGTAGGGGGATGAGGGGGAGAGTTAGTAGAAGGGCTTGAAGCCTTGGGTTGGGTTGCAAAGATCTCCATATTACTCTGGTGAATGGGCAATATCCCAACGGACAAATACCCAATCGGTAGGTTAGGTTAGGTCATATCCTCACCCCCCACCCCTTAATTTTCCTATTTGGGGTTTTGTCTGCTATGCAGATTGGGGCTTTGCCCGGTGGGTTTTTGTCCGTTTTTTTTTTTTTTTTTTTTTCGTGGGCTTTTTGTCCATTTGGATTTTGTCAGTTTGTTTTTTGTCTGTTGATTTTTTTTCTGTTGGGTTTGTGTCCATTGGGATTTTGTCAATTGGGATTTTGTCTGTTGGGATTGTGTCCATTGGGATTTTGTCAGTTGGGTTTTTGTCTGTTGGGTTTTTGTCGGTTGGGATTTTGTCTGTCGGGGTTTTGTCATGTGCTCCCCAACCCGTGACTGTCTTCGTTACCAGAGACGAGATCGAATTAATAACTGATAATAATTCATCAAATAATAAATATATAAACCCGTCACCGAAGGTAGAGTTAAATTATAAAAAAAAATATGGTTTTGTATAGTTATGTGACCTTTGAAACAATTCACGGGACAACGGTCGTAAATAAATGAAATAGCAAGGATGACGACTACGATAATGATGACTGATAATGTGATGATGACGACGATGATAATGACGATGACAATAACGATAAAGTTAATGACGGTTATGATGATAGTGACGAAGATGATAACAACTTAATGATGATAATGGCGATGACAATAACGATAAAGATAATAACTTTTTGATGATGGTAACGAAGATGATCATGACGTAATGATGATAACGACGATGGCAGTAACGATAAAGACACTGACGGTTACGTTGATGGTGACGAAGATGATAATGACGATGACAGTAACGATAAAGGTGACCAAATTGATGATAACGAGGTGACGATGATGACGATGACCTTAGCGGTATACAACAAAACACCCGGCGACCCATTGGTCCATACTAGGTCTGCCAGCAAACAAGATCGTTACGCTTATGTAATTAAACACCTCATTTTAGCACCCGCCAGGCAATTTTATTCATTTAAGGAAATCACCCAGTCCCTTACGCACTGAACCAAAACAAATACCTGTGGACAAATTATCCCTGAACAAAGTTATTTTTATCGAATTCATGATCAAACCTGAGACTTCATAAGTATAGTTTTTCCTGTGAATAACATTCATTATTCTCTATTTTTTTAGGGGGGGAGGGGGAGGTTTGGGGTTTTCTGATATGCTATGCTATTCATGAGTACTATTCTGCTCATTTTATAAATGCTAAAAAGAGCCATGAACCTACTCTTTGATCCCTTACTTCAAAGCCCCCACTAACGATCATAAACACGGATCCACTCAACACAGGCTATCTACTCCCAATCCATTACGTCCCGGGTGAGAGTACTTTTCCTTTTACCCAATATGCCGTCAAGCGATTTTATTCACCTCTAGGGCACCTCGTCAGTCCTTGTCCTCGAAAAAAAAAATTGCTTACGAGCAAAAAAGAAATCGTCTAAATTTTCTCCGTTACCGCTAGATAGGTACTTTATTCATAATGTTGGAATTGCATCACACGCTAAACAGAGATCTATTTTTTTCTTTAATATGTGAATATTATAGGAGACCTACCCGTCTTCTTTATTACAAGTGGGAAGATGTGCCAAGATAAGAGGGAGGGAAGAGGGTGGAGGGGAGTGGAGTATGTTGGGATTGGAATAGGTTGTAATGGTGTACTTGAAATATTGTATAATTATTATTGTATACTGTACATAATGTTGTAAGAACCAAGTGTTCTGCTCGCTCGCTCGTTTTCCCGCGCTAAGTTGTTTGCGTCCCCGAGTAGGCAGTTGCTATCACGCCTTCCAAGTGTACGCACGTTTTTATCTGTTGTGCTAATTAATATATACAAATTCGATCTTGTTTCAGTAGCCACCCTCTATACAAGGTGGGGGTGGTGTTTATGCCTTTTTTTTTTTTTTTTGGCTACCTCCCTTGTAAGGGGGGAAAGCCTTTGGTATATGTACGTATGTATTAAATCATTTCCGCCTTTTTATGC
>NC_134813.1:38897215-38904715 GCF_046742065.1 Oratosquilla oratoria | reverse complement strand
CCCACCACCACCACGCCCACCACCACCACCACCACCATCACCACCACCACCACCACCACTACCACCACCATCGTCCCAAAGTATGAATTGCTAGTGGAGGATACGAGGCCGAAAGTTTTCATGGGGAAGCAAAAAGTATCTCAGTCTCGGTGCCTCTCCCTCTCTTCTCTCTCTTACACACACGCACATATACTCTCTCTCTCTCTCTCTCTCTTTTTCCTTTTGTGTGAGTGTTTTTTCTCTCTCCCTCTCTCTGTCTGTCTGTCTCTCTCCCTCCCTCCCCTCTCTCTCTCTCTCTCATACACACACACGCACATACCATGTATACTCTCTCTTTCCTTTTGTGTGTGTGTGTGTGTGTGTGTGTGTGTGTGTGTGTGTGTGTGTGTGTGTGTGTGTGTGTGTGTGTGTGTGTGTGTTTTCTCTCTCCTTCTGTCTTTCTCTCCCTCTCTATCTCTCTCTCTCTCTCTCTCTCTCTCTCTCTCTCTCTCTCTCACACACACACACACACACACACACACACATACATATATATACACTCTCTCTTTCCTCCATTTGTCTTTCTCCCTCTCTGTCTGTCTCTCTCGTTCTCCTCCTCCCACAAATACACACACACACACACACACACACACACACACACACACACACACACACACACACACACACACAGGGATAACAGGAGGAAAGAGACAAGTGGACACGCACGTTAACAGCCAGAGCCTCCAGCTATCCAGTGCCCTGTGCTCCCAATTGAACAAATCTTTACCAACTCGTGTCAAGAGTACTACACTCAGAATCTCCTCCAATTTCACGCTGTCGAGTAGTTTACATTTTCTCTTCTTGTTTCTTGTATGTTCTCTTTTTATTTCATCCGGTTTCTTTGGTTGTTTATTCGTTTATTTATTTCATTCCTTTGTAAGTGAAGCCATCTTGTAGTGACCGAGAATGTTATTCGATTATATTTCGATTATTTGCTTCTGGTGAGGTTTGCTCAACTCGGAAGCCTTCTTGACGAAATTTTCTAAAATTAGTAAAATGAATGAAATAAATAAATAATTTAATAAATAATAAACCAATAAACAAAACATAAATAAACAGATAGAACAAAATAGATAAATAAAAATTAATAATAATAACAACTGCGAAGACGGATGTGGTATATCCCATCTCCTTCAAGGTCATTTATCTTTGTTATCGTTCTGTCTGTCGTCAAACGATTCTTGTAAATTCTAGAATATTCTTTCTTCGTCGCAGGGTCAGGCTCATCTCTCTCTAACTCTTTCACCAGAAAAAGTGTATTCTAGGATTATATTCTAGTATTCACAGGGTAATTTTATTCACCTCAGAAGCATATCCTTTATCCATGAAGGAATCTCGCCGGTACGCGTTCGTCCTAATATAAAATTTCAATTCATCACATCAATTAGAAAATATATATATATATATATATATATATATATATATATATATATACATATAATATATATATATATATATATATACAAAAATCGCCCTTGTCCCTTTCCAATGACTATATATTTTCTCTGATTGCCGTCAGATGATCTTATTCAGTCAGCGTCTAAGGGTAAATGGAGGAGCCCTGACAACCTACACCGAAAAGGAAGAACTCATTACAAAGTCAACAAGGTTCTCTACGTTATGAAGTTCTGTTCGTTGGACCTCATGGAGCTTACGGATGAAGTTCTTCTAGTAGAAGAATTGCTTCCTCTTCCTCCTCCTCTTCTTCCTCTTCCTCCTCTTCTTCTTCCTCTTCCTCCTCTTCTTCTTCCTCCTCTTCTTCTTCCCCATCCTCCTCCTCCTCCTCCGTGAACGCCCCAAGAGCCCCGTCAAGAAGACGAACTATAGCAAGGATCTCTTCGTAAAAACGCCCCGCCACGGAAAGCTTCCAGGGCTCTTCCAGGCCGCCTGCCATGCCAGACCCCGGGCCGCACGCGCAAGCCAGATGTTCCGCGGGAACGTGGCCGGAAGAGCTCCCCTGGCGTCCAGAGGGCGGGCACATCGAATTCGTCCCACCGGATCACTTCGGTTGCTGCAAGATCACACTTCCAGGTAGGCCGGACCTTCTCCAGTTCCTCGTTGTGTTGACTTTCGACCACCGTTAAAAAAAAAAAAAAAAAAAAAAAAAAAAAAAAAAAAGCTCTACCGTATATACAAGTAATTTCCCAGGGCCAATAGTGGTATATATGTATATATATATATATATATATATATATATATATATATATATATATATATATATATATGTATATATATATATATATATATATATATATATATATATATATGTATATATATATATATATATGTATATATATATATATATATATATATATATATATATATATAATATAAGTTTTCTACACTAATTAATCCATTCCTACCTGAAGATGCAAGTAATGCCTTTGACTTACTTATTTTTCCCTCACCATGTTTATTTTTTAATCTCAACCCCGCAGAAAGGAAGTATGCCAGGAAAATAGAAAATCTTGATAAAAAAAATTAGCAATCCAAAGTTGGTCGTATTATTCAATGATAAATAAATATGTTTATGTATATACACACACACGTGAATATAATTTGCAGAAAAAACACTGGTAAATAAGAAACGTAGTCCGGCTTGTGTTATTCTTGTTTCCGTGTTCCTTACAATAGTTTTACTTCTGTAGTATATATACTGTCTCTATCTCCTTTACTGTATTCCCTTGATGATGTCTTAAATAGACGAAAACGTTCGGACTACGTTTGTTACCAGTGTTTTTTTCTGCAAATTATATTCACGTGTCATTTGTGAAATACTGCAAAACGTAGATACACACACACACACACACACACACACACACAGCTCTGAGTTCTGAGCTCTGAGCTCACTGCCGTAGGGTGGTGTCTGGCTGTCTCGACAGAGACTGCAGCAGATCCGAGGTGAACACACACACACACACACACACATATATATATATATATATATATATATATATATATATATATATATATATATATATACACTCTGCAAACATGGCCAGGATAGAGTAAAGCCATATAGGCAACAAAAGGCGACAGGAAGCAAATGTTACGGTCACCCTTTGTACAATAGAGGCAACGGGCCTTTGCCGACGACCCGTGGGATATTAAATATAATATGTGGAGGAGAACTCCCCCTATGGTTGGGGTAGCCCTAACAAAGAGAAGAGGCCGGTCTGGTTCTCCTAAGCGCCCGTGTTAAACGCCCACAGTGTTGTCACAATACCCGGATGCTGTGGGAATCGAACCACTCTCGATGGTGGGAAGAGTCACAGCATTTGCGTGTTTGCGACACAGCAATGCGATGTGGTGTCTCAGTACCGTTGCTGTGAGAAATCGTCACAGCACGTGTCCGTTTCCAATGCAATTGATAAGTACACATGAGCTTACACACACACACACAAACGCACACACCTTGTGGCACAATGGTTAGAGTTACCGGCAGCCACTACGACAGTCCGGGTTCGAATCCCACCCAGGGCTGAAATATTTTCAGTATCGCTGCGCTGCGAGTCGTTACTCCAACTCTCGTTGGCGGGGAGTTGGGTGTGCGTGTGCGTGTAAGGGCACAGCATTACCCATAGATCGGTAATATATGAGCTCTAAGCCCTCTTCTGGGAGGGAAATAGCTGTCGATCACGAGTCCAACACGTGATCCAAGACCATGGTGAATCACACACACGCACGCACGCACGAGCACACACACATTCACAAAGAAAATGAATAAAGAATTAAGAATAAATAAAACTATGCTTGCACTACTACTACTCCATATTCATACAATTGTCCAGATACAGTTACACCACCCAACCCAGTCCATGAAGACATTACCATCACCATCCTCACCATTCACGCATCAAGACTGAAATCCTACTCTCACGATCCCATAAATAACAACACCAGCGGCTTCTGATCCTTTCCAGCCTCTCCAAAGCCACCGCCGCCATCCTTCACGCAGCCCCCTCCACAGCCTCCTCCCAGCCACCGCGCCGACCCGCCTGGCCTGATTGTTACGGAGCAAGACCATTCGTCTTCCTCAAGAAAAAAAAAAAAAAAAAATCTTCCAACTCTTCAATTCCTCCTCTTTCAGAAACTCCCTCCTTTCTCCCCCATTCCCTCCTTTCTTCACCTTCTCCCGTTCCTCCTCCTCCTCCACTACTTCCCTCCACATCCCCTCTTCAGGCCGGCGGCCTTCATCTGAATAAATACAACAAATCAATAGAATGAATTAATACAATAATGTGACGCTTGATAAAATTATTACCTGAAATAATTTATTCATTAAATCCCGCCTTACGACAGCCATAAAAAAGACAATGATGAACGCCATTGCCCACAATGACTTGACTATATCATCGGCACTTAAGTGGTCGGTGTAGCAAAAATATATAACTAAACAGATAAATGAATATATAAATGAATAGATAAATATATCGACTCCTGTACCAAACGGCTTCTCCTCGGTTATTAGGGAAATAACCTATGATTAAATAAGTATAGATCAACTAACAAGTAAACCAATACATAATTAAAAATCTAATACATATATATATATATATATATATATATATATGTGTGTGTGTGTGTGTGTGTGTGTGTGTATGTGTGTGTATGTGTAGGTATATACATACACCATCGGACCCCCCCCCCAAAAAAAAAATAATAATAAAAAATAAAAAAAGGACCCGCACATTTTTTTTGTGACATATCCTTCATTCCTGAATCACTCTTATTCTGCAAGACACGGCAAAAGCAACGCCTGTGAACACAACTAGATCTCAATGGGAGCCCCAGCAAAAATATATATATACACATACTGTGTCAAACATTTCTACAAGACAGGTTCGTTCTAGAAAGTGATGGACATTTTCGTGCATCAGTTCAAAGGTGAAAAAAAGCCTCCTCCAAAAGAATTCAAGGCTGGGCGGACCACTTCGTGAACTATGGGACAGTGGAGAACCTCAATGCAGCCAGTGACGACCGTCCAAGCCATTCAGGAGGCCCCAGAAAGCGTACAGCTGGTCGAGAGCGTGAGAGTTACAGTGGAATTCTTAAAAAAAAAAAAAAAAAAAAAATCCTTATATAAATATAAAAATCCTTAGATGGCTTAAAGTTTTGTGGGCAATGGGTATTAAAGGAATCAAGCGAGGTGAGACATTGAACATGCCCCTGTTTAGTTCGACTGTGTTGGTTCTTTGTATGATGGCGGCTTCCAAACATTTTCTACGGATCTTGTCGGGTTCACGTACCAGCAGTTCTGCATTTTCCCAGTCCATCAAGTGGTTGCTACTGTTCCTGTGGGAGGGAGATGGGGAGGGGGAGAGGAAGGGAGAGGGAGGAGAAGGGGAAAGGGAGGGGAAGGGAAGAGGGAAAGGGAGAGGAAGGGGAGGGGGAGAGGGAAAGGGAGAGGAAGGGGAAGGGGAGAGGGAAAGGGAGAGGAAGGGGAGGGGGAGAGAGGGAGTGAGAGGGGAAGGGGAGAGGAAGAGGGAAAGGTAGAGGAAGAGGAGGGGGAGAGAGGGAGTGGGAGGGTGAGAGGGAGTAGTGGGGAGAGAGAAGTAGGGGGAGTGGAAGGGAGAGGGGGAAGTGGGAGGGGGAGGGGGAGAGGTAGGGGAAGTGGAGAGAGGGGGAGTGGGAGGGGGAGTTAAGTAGGGGAATGTGAGGGGGAGTGGGAGGGGGCGAACGGTAGTCGGAGAGGGAGAGTAGTAGTGGGAGAGGGAGAGGGAGAGGAGTAGTGGGAGGGAGAGGAGTAGTGGGAGGGGGAGAGGGAGAGGAGTAGTGGGAGGGGGAGAGAGGGAGAGGAGTAGTGGGAGGGGGAGAGGGGGAGTGGGAGGTGGGTAGAAAATGCCTCCAGACATTGCATGCTCTTTTATCTACTGAATAGTATCTGGGAGCACTAACCATAATGATGCATGTAAAGAATCGCTGTTGAAGATTTTATAATGTATTTCTTTAACCATGGTGAAGAGCTAATAATTTTCCTGTCATCTGCTTTAAAAAATCTTAGGAGAAAACGTGAATATCACCATAAAAGTTCAGTTCCTGTGTGATGAACAACGTAATGGACAGAGACTGAAAGTTCGTAAATTGTTTAGTAACATTTGTAAACTCTTCCAAGTTCAATTGAACTGTCTATATTGAACAAGATGAACGACAGAGGAAGACGGGAGCTGTTGGAGACAGAGGCTCTTTGGAGACAGAAGCTGCGTGGAGACAGCAGCTGTCTGGAGACAGGAAGCTGTCTGGAGAGACCAGCTGTCAGGAGAGAACAGCTGCCAATAGGCCAGAGGTATTAAGTACTTCGGGATGTTAGAACTTCCCAGCTCGTATATATCGAACTTTATCACCCGAAGTTGAAGGATGGGAGGAGCGGGAAAGGGGGAGGAGGGGGAAGTGGGGAGAGGAAGGGGGAAGTGGGGAGAGGAAGGGGGGAGTGGGGAGAGGAAGGGAGAAGTGGGGAGAGGAAGGGGGGAGTGGGGAGAGGAAGGGGAATTGGGGGGAGGAGGGTAAAGTGGGGGGAGGAGGGTAAAGTGGGGGGAGGAGGGTAAAGTGGGGGGAGGAGGGTAAAGTGGGGGAAGGAGGGGGGAAGTGGGGGAAGGAGGGGGAAAGGGGTGAAGTGGGGGGAGGGGGGAAGGAGGGGGAAGGGGGAAGGAGGGGGAAGGGGGAAGAGGGGGGAGGAGGAAGAGGGGGAAGTGGAGAGGAGGAAGTGGAGAGGAGGAGGTGGGGAGGAGGAGGAAGTGGGGAGGAGGAGGAGGTGGGGAGGAGGAGGAAGTGGGGAGGAGGAGGAAGTGGGGAGGAGGAAGTGGGGAGGAGGAGGAAGTGGGGAGGAGGGGGAAGAGGAGGGGGAAGAGGGGGAGGAGGGGAAGAGGGGGAGGAGGGGAAGAGGGGGAGGAGGGGGAGGTGGTGGAGGAGGTGGAGAAGGGAAAGGTGAAGGAGGGAGAGGAGGAGGAGGTGGTGGAGGTGGAGAAAGAGGCGGAAGTCGAGGAGGAGGAGGAGGTGTAGGAGGAGAAACAGAAGGGGGAGAAGGAGGAAGAGGAGGGGAAGGAGGAGGAAGAGGAGGAGGAGGAGAAAGAGGAGGAGGAAGAGGAGGAGAAAGAGGAGGAAGAGGAGGAGGAGGAGGAAGT
This sequence comes from Oratosquilla oratoria, assembly GCF_046742065.1. Lineage (NCBI taxonomy): Eukaryota > Metazoa > Arthropoda > Malacostraca > Stomatopoda > Squillidae > Oratosquilla > Oratosquilla oratoria. The sequence goes on along the minus strand of NC_134813.1, from coordinate 38,897,555 downwards.
TTAAGAGAAGGAGAACGAGGAGGAAGAGGAGGAGGAAGAGGAGAAGGAATAGGAGAAAGAGGAGGAGTAGGAGGAGGAGGTGGAGGAGGAGGTGGAGGAGAAGATGGAGGAGGAGATGGAGGAGGAAGTGGAGGAGGAGTTATCTCGAATCTCCTCTCCAGAGGAACCACTGCCTCATTCTTGGTGACTTTACAAATAAATAAATAAATAAATAAATAAAATAATAATAATAAGTAAATGTATTAATAAATAAACACTACTAAATATTTCAGCGGCTTTGACCCATCGTTTTCGCTCATATTTCCGAAATAACCATTCACATCAGCATGATACATTAGCA